>NC_056737.1:726849208-726924208 GCF_019279795.1 Protopterus annectens
ACATAATGATTCGACCATTAGGTGTTCGGAGTTATGGAACTTTGACTATGTAATACAGACCCATAAAGATATGACTCTAATTAATTTCACTCAGGTTGTAGATAAAAATAACCATTTAGCTGCGATTTGGAATACATTTTTTTTACTATGGATGAGCCCCTAATGTTAATCAAAATGGTAATTTGCCCTAAAATCTTATTCATTATGCAATCATTAATTCTGCCTTCATCAAAAGTGTTAATGAAAAAGATAAATAATGTCCTACTCAAATTTCCTTGGCACCCAAATAAGTCAAAATGTCTATTAATTGGCACACAAGAGGTTGGGAAAATGGTGAAATAGTATTTCCTGATATTGAATTATATGCTACTTCAACTATTATAAAAGTTATTGCACTATGGGTGAATACATCATATGAATCAAAATCGAAACAAATATGCCAGGTAATACTATCCAGGAACAATAAACATATTACAACACATCACACACAATTTGTTTCTAATAGTTTTGATTGGCTTTTAAACAATTACTGTATAAATGGAAATAACTCAAATTTAGTTCCCTACATAAACCATATTCTTGCATCTTTTTTGAAAGTTCATATATACTAATCATTTTATCAAATATTTAATCTTCTCGATATTTCCAATTACTTATACAAATGAATGTTTAGAAACGTACAACTTCATTAGAATGATAGAACTAAAAGAACATAATAACATAATTTATTGACATCAATTCCTCAATGGAACTGAACGTCATACTGTCAGAAATCTGCTGTCCAGGTATAATCCTGATTCTAAAAATTGGTTAATATTACAGATATGTAGAGAATTTGTTAATGCAAGGATGAATAAGATATTTAATTAAAATGATTTAATTCAAATTTGAAATCTTTCCCTAAATTTTTGGAATTTTTAATTAATATTGGGCGTTCGAAAGACATGCGTAAATGGGTGTGCCTTTGTTGAAGATTGAACGTCAAGCCGGCACCTCGGCGTTTGTGAAAAATCTACTGCCAATCATTAGCGGACCGGAGTTCCGCTGTGGCGGCCCCTAACCGGGAAAAGCTGAAAGACAACAACACTATTAACAATACAGCAATAAGCAATAAATTTTATTTACCATTAATATATAAAATCCTTAGATCTGACTTTTTACAGATAAAAACCACATCCTCAATATATTGGAAAATTTTTCACTTGGAAATTCTTACATAGAGCTTTTGCTACACTGAATAAAATTACAATAAAGTACAAAACAGTTAGGATTAAATCCTGGATAGGTGATTCTGATGTAATAGCAGATTGAGTGCCTATGACATATGAATGCAATGTAATATCTCCTTTGTGGAATGAAATTAAAAACATGGCTAAAGCATTGTGATCAGATAGATGCAATATTTCTAGATCATTGGTTCTATTTAATGCTCCAGTCCCTGAAATTATTCCTAAGAATCAAGTGTCTCTTCTTTGGGCTTTACTAGCAATAGCTAGAAAAATAATAAACAAGAACTGGAAAATTAAAACTACTCCCTCATGTGATACAGTTATTGGTTTGGCAAAAGTTGCATGCAGAAACTAACTAAATATTATAAAGATGAGAACTAGTAATATTACACATTCATATAGGCCTTGGATTAAATTTAATGACTTTCTTAAAAAATATTAATTATCTCAAAATCTGTATTTATGCTTATATGTTTCTCAGATATGGGCATATGTATATAGTTATTTGTTTTGTAAAATCTTTGTTCACTCTTATAAAAACTTCAATAAAAAAATTAAAAAAAAACTAAGCCTACTTTACAGGGCCAAAAACTTTCTCACACTGACACAACTAAAGCTACACTTGCCACTACTTGTTTGATCCCCACACTTATTTATGATGCTCCCATTCTTACTAACCTTCAGCCATTACTAAAATCAAAACTTGAACAATGCTGTAACAAAATTGCTAAATTTGCAGCAAATACCCCTTTTAGAAACCACCACTGTATAGCACTAAAAAGCATATATTGGTTAGAACTACTCCATCAACTAACATATACACAGCTTCTTACCACCCATAACATTATCCACACTCCATCTACTTGTCTGGTACTAAATAACATTCTACACAACTATGTTTCTAGCTAGTCATTATGATCAATGACCAAAAACTCCTGTCTGTCCACAAACCTATCAAATCTGCTGGTCATTGTCTGTACTTGTACCATGTTGCTAAGGCTTGGAGCTCCTTATTTCTATTCATCAGGTTAGTAACCTCCCTCCCATCCTTCAAAACCATTCTGAAAGACTTCCTAGCCAAAAACTGGCTCTATCTTGGTCAACACCAAAATAAACTATATCCCTAAATGTGGACAAAATACCCATCCATACCTTATATCTCCTTATTGTCCCTTCTTCACTCACGTACTTACTTCTAGCAATTTCTCTCCCCCGGCTTTCTGTCTGAATATACCATAACCCTATTTTCCTCTCACTTCATAGTGCAATTCCTATTTATATTATTCTAACGTACCTTTAATTTCTCTATAAACTGGTTAAAATTTTTCTATTAAATCATTGTCATATAACTTGTATCTATTCTTAACCAATGTTTTAATATTATGTCTTGTTTGATATAATTATTTAAACTGTATTTATTTTTGTATTATTTTATAGACTATACAATTATTATTATTATTATTATTATTATTATTATTAAAATGTTTTGTAATACTTTGGAGCTTTTCTCCCTGGGCCTTCACTAAAAATGGGCTCTTATCCAGTCAGACTTTCTCTGTAATCAAACGTCATTAAATAAATCATAATAGCCCTAGATTCAATGCACCACCCCAGTCACTACATGACATAAACAAACTAACAAATAAATAAATAAATAGGACTAAAACTACCACAGGCTGAACTAGAAAAAATTGCATGGAACTCCCGCATTTCTCACACCTTTCCCATTTAGTTCCAGCTTTCTCTTTCCTCCATTGAACATTACTAGTGAATTTATCTCCTAAAATATGAAGAATGCAATTCCACCTCTTGCACACTTCTAGTTTAATACCTGAAAACTAGAAAAAAAGCCATATCCTGTGCTTTGGGTACATTCTGGTGTTTCACTCATGTTGTGCTTATGTTTTTGCCTTTTTTTCAATACAGCAATAACGTCAGTTACAGAACTCACCATTTATCTTGCTAATGCCTTTTCTTAACAGGGTAATACCCATTAGGCGCAACTACCTCTTTCAAGGGATGACTCAGAAGCAGTAGTTACTGTAAATAATACCAGCCATTACAGATTTCTTATCTGTCACAAAATTCATATAAATAACAAACCTTTATTTGATCAACATTTATGTCAATTGTACATTATCTGGTGTATGCTGAGTGTTGAACATGCAGTGTCTGCTACTTTGGAACCTTAAGAAGTGCTCCACAATGAATAGTACAAGACATTTCTGAATATTTTCTGTCACATAACATATTCATCTGTTGGAGAGGACTTTGATCTAAAGTGTGATTATAATCATGAGTTTTAAGACTTAGTATCTAAAGTTTCTTTAGAAACAGTATATGATCAAATCTTGAAATGTATTATCAAATAGAATATATTTACTGACAGAGAACTTGACTTTAGATCCAAATATACTACCATCATTATCTTATACAAAATAACTGACCAGATCTATGTAAAACAAGGGGAATCCTTTTACACCCTAAAAGTGCATTTGAAGATGTTGATTACACTTTGCTTATGTTGTGTCTTTCGGCTTTTCCCGGTTAGGGGTTGCCACAGCGGAACTCCGGTTCGCTAATGATTGGCAGTAGATTTTTACGTGCCGAGTCACCAGCCCTGACACACAACCTTTAACGAAGGTATGCCCATTCATGTATGTCTCCACACAGAAGACGTTCTAACTGAGAATCGAACAGGACAACGTCTTACTGTGAGGCGACAATGCTACCGTAGCACCACCACCGCAGTTTGAACAAGCTAAAAGACATTAGTTTTGCTCCAATAATATTGCAGACATTTGATAGCTACATGTCTCAAAGAACTTTTATAGTTCACACAAATAATAAAAGCTCAGATTTTGGCACTACCTCAAAAGGTGTAGCACAGAGATCTGTGCTTGATCTACTTTTGTTCTCACTTTTTATTTGTAACTTGCCATCATGCCTACCAAAAATAGGTTGTATATTCTATGTTGATGACTTTATAATACTGAAAGCCAGAAAATCTCAATCAACTTAACTCATATCTAAAGAATTATTTATTTGATGTTTGGAACTGAGTATGTAGAAACCAACAGCTATTGAAATTAACAAATCAATTATTGGTTTCCTGGTATGGGACAAAGTCTTGCTAAAAACATCTAGACTTTATTTTTTTAATAAATATAAAGGTAATTATAGGTGGTGATTTTAATTATATTTAGATGAATTTGATACTAGCAACAGGAGGTAACTAAGACTGACTTCTACTGTAAAAACATTTATAAAATGGACAGAATCTCTTAATTTAAAAGATACATTTAACATGAAAGACCCTGACTCATTGCTCTTCTCTCACAAATATTATAAATATGGTACATAGACAAGGATAGAAAAAATGTTAGTTTTTCAGGACTTATCTTCTAACGTATCCAGCTTTAATATCATTCCTTGTCCTATTACTGATCATGATGCTCTTATTTTAAAACTTCAAACTAACTTTAATAAACTTTCTTTTCTAACTAAACTCAAAGATTTTAAATCTTTGTTAATCTCTGAATTAATGTTTTTAGAATCCAATAATCCTCCTGATCTTAATATGGTTACAATTTGGCATACATTAAAAGCTTATATTTTGAGGAAAATTTTAGCTTGGCATAAAAAAATTAAGGAATGGGATTCAGAATTACAAAGCATCCATTCACAGCTTCACGTGACCAAATCTAAATTCTCTAAGGATAATAAATCCAATACTAAAAAAATAGAAATATTAAATGAACAATATTATAGGTTCATAGGTTGGTACTAGGCTATTGGCCCTAAGGCCTATGCAAGCCTAGCCATAACAATTCCCTGGAAATTTTTTCCCACAATATTTACTTCTCTGGGCCCCTGTCTAGCAGGGTGACTGACATGATCCCCGGGGTGAATTTCCTATCTCCCATCCAATCATCAAGGTTCCTTTTGAAGAGGGCCAATGAGGTGCTCTGCTTGACATGTATGGGCAGTCTATTCCAGAGTACGGGGAGTCTCTGGGTCAGGAACCTGTCCCTCCAGCATGTTTTGTTCAATGTGATGATAAGGTTTAGATCCCTGGAGCGTGTGGCTCTGAGGGATTGGGATTTCTTTAAGTGGAGTATGTCCAACAGCTCAGGGTTTGACATGGCCTTGTATGTTAAGCAGAGATCGCCTCTGAGTAGATGATATGCTACAGAGTATAGCTGGAGTTTTTTTAGACGGTCAGCATATGGCATCTGCTTTAGGCCTGTGATTCTTTTAGTGAAGTATTTCTGTGGCCTTTCCAGCTGTTGCAGATGTCTTGTGAGGTACATCCCAAATGGGGCATTATACTCTATAATGGGTCTAATGAGGGATGAGTACAGTGGGACAATGACCTCCTTTTTTCTGGATGAAAAGCCCTTAGTGATGAGGTGTGTCACATAGAAGGATTTCCTGACTGTTTTGGGCGATGTGGTTATCGAAAGTGAGACCACTGTCCACTTGTGTCCCTAAGTCTCTCATCACACTTTCGATGTTTAGTATCCTGCCAACTATGTGGTAGTTCATGGGTACATGTTTTTTTTTCCAAAGGGGATGACTATACATTTCTTGGCATTAAGCTTGAGCCCATGGCTCTGGCACCAGGCATCTGTTTCTGTAAGGCCCTTTTGTAGAATATCCACATCATTTGGGGATTCAATAATGCCTCCCAGTTTGCAGTCAGCTGCAAACTTTGTTAGCCAGAGTCCCTTAATGTTGGCCTGTACTTCAGAGAAGTAGATGCCAAACAAGAGTGGTCCCAGGACTGAACCCTGAGGTACTGCACTTGTCACTTGTCTGGAGCTGGATTTGGAGTCAGCTACTTTTACAGTCTGGGTTCTGTCAGTAAGCCAGTTGGCAACCCATTGAGTGACGTAGGGATTTATGCCCAGCTTAGTAAGTTTATCTATGATTCCAGAGTGGGGGATGGTGTTGAAGGCCTTGGCGAGGTCCAGATAGGCTGTGTGGACCTCATTACCCTCGTCCACAGCTCTGGACACCGATTCGAAGAAATCAATCAGATTCAGGAGACATGCTCGGCCCTTCATAAACCCAAACTGGGTGGGGTCCAGTGTCTGGAGGTTGCCAATGTCTTTGTTTATAAGTTCCATGATAATGCGTTCCATGTCCTTGCAGATCAGGCTTGTCAGACTGATGGGACGGTAGTTCCCGGGATCCAAGGTGGATCCTCCCTTGTGGAGCGGGATAACTGTAGCTGTGCGCCACTCAGTGGGCACGAAGCCTGAGGTGAGGCTATGATTAAACATGACACTTAGGTGGGGTGCCAGTTCATTTTGTAGTTCATGTAGTACACAGCCTGGGATGTCATCTGGAACCATGGATGCTGTATTCTTAGCTTTGGAGAGTGCTGTTTCTACCTGTGTGGCTGTGATTATTGGAATTTGGCAATCTTTTGGTATTGAGATGGGCCCTTTAGGGGGTGAGAGGGGGTGAAGTTGGCACTAAATCGATCTGCCAGGATATTGGCAATATCCTTGGGATCAGTATATTTAATGCCATTCTGTTGTAGTTCAGAGCAGATCTGAGCATTGCCATTTAGATTCTTGACATAACTATAGAATGCCTTGTGGTTGTCTTTGGAATCTTTGGCAATTTTATTTTCTTAACTAGCTTTTGAGGATTTTATGAGGGATCTCAGCTTCTTACTGAGGCTGGTGAGGGAGTTTTTTGCATCCTGGGATTTTCCTCTTTTCTGCAACAGTTTCTTCCTTCTGTTGTATAGTTTGTTTATAACAGGGGACCACCAGATTGGTTTCCTTTTTTTGGAGAAGAGCATCTTGGTTCTATTTGGGATGGCACGATTCATGCATGAGTGGATGTGCTCATACAGTGCCTTAGTGTAGGATTCTGCAGTCAAACTTCCAGATCCCGAAGTTGGCTTTGGAGAAGTTTTTTAAGGAGGTTTCCATACTGGGGGGGGGGGGGTTGGGATGTGGATGTCAAGGGTGATTTGCTTATGGTCAGACCTGACCAATGAGGGGGTGACCACTGGTATGCAGCATCTATCTCCCATGTTGGTAATGACCAGGTCTAGGATATTTGAGCCCCTGGTGGGACAATGGATTAGTTGATCCAGGGCGTTGGAATTTATGAATTCCAAGAACCGTTGGGAAAAGGAGTTGGTACCTGAGTAGTTTTCCCAATTAATGGCAGGGTAGTTGAAATCACCTAGTATTAGGGTGTTTGGTTGTATCTTAATATTTTCCAGTATGTTTGGGAAGGTGTAGTGAGAATCTTGGGGTATGGTGGGGGATCTGTAGCAAGCTACAATTTGGATTGCAGTCTTACCTAGTGTTAGTTGCACCTGGAGAATTTCAGATGTATTGTGTTGGGCAATTAGCCTGGAGGTGTGAATATTCTTGGTGAATATGGACACTCCTCCACCTTAGTGTTTTGGTCTTGGTTTTGTGGCCGAAAAGTGTGGTAAGAATTGTAGCCTGGTATTGCAGGGGTGCTCTCTGGAGCCTTGAACCAGGTCTCAGTTACTGCACAGATATCGATGTTCTCCATTTTTAGGAGTGCCTCGAGAGTGCATTTTGAGGTTTAGACTTCTAGCATTGAGTAGCATTACCTTCAGATTTTGCATGCTTGTATCTGTTATGGTGGTGGTTTTATCCTTTGAACCTTGCCTAAAAAAGGCACTATAGGGGTGGCAAGAGCTTTAGCCAGTAACCTGAATCCCAGGGGTGACAGGTGCAGACCATCTCTGGCAAAGCATCGTAGTTTGTCGATCATGTCTTCCCAGGCAGACAAATACTGTATCCCCTTTGAATGACACCAGAAGCTTAGCCAATTGTTGAAGTCAATCATTTTGTCCTTATACTGTGTTATCATTCTGGGCAAAGGCAGGATGCTACTCAGGGCTAGGGTCATACCTGCCTGGGTCACATGATCCAAGAGCTCTTCCATGTCTCTTTTCATGTAGTCCAGGGAGGTATGTCTCGAGTCATTTACTCCAGCATGGACAATGACAAAGTCATATTTGTACTTGTTGTGGAGTGACTTGAGTGCATGCATTATGTGGCGGATCCTGGCACCCGACAGGCAGCTGACTGTAATTTTCTCCTTGTTCAGCCTGGTGAGTGGGACATCAGTGTGCCTGACTATAGAGTCACCTATGACTAAAGTGTTGGGTACATTGTCTTACCTTAGGGGCTGTTGTTGGGTGGCACACTGGTGTTGTGAGCTATGTGTCACTTTGGTTGTGACTGGTGTTTATTTGTGTTTCGGCTTCGGAGGTCCTTGTTGCTTGGGCAGGTTAATGTTAAGGGCCTCCGCATATGTGGGTTTAGTGTTGCTATGTGTGGGAGTTGATGGTGTGGGTTTTGAAGGGCTATGAGTTGCTAGAGGTGTATTGCAGGTGATAGCCTTCTCCTCTTGACTGTCTAGCACAGTCTTGACCGGAGAGAGATTTATGACCTATTATCCCATAAAACAATTTAGCTCTATAAAAATTAAAATTATCTTCATACTCTTCATCACCTAAACATAAGCACAATTTATCAAAAAGCTTTAAATTACATTCAAAAGCTAATACTTTAGAAGTTAAGCTTGATGGAACAAAATGTCACTGATATTGGAGATGACATGTTTAGATTTCATTATTTATTCCAAAATCAAAACCTTAGTTCTGATACTAAAGATTTTATATTACATTTGAATTCTCTTAATACTAAAAAATTCTTCCCAGTTTAATACTCATTTATTTATTCTATCCCTTTTTCATAAAACTTTAATGGAGATCCAATCTCAAGAAAAAAATTCACCTTCCTGGAAATATTCATTAATTGCTCCTGTTTTGAAAGCAAATAAAAATCCACATTTATGCTCTTATAGAGCTATTTCACTTTTAAATAACAACTATAAAATCTTCATGTCTATTGTCAAGGATAGAGTAAAAAAATATACTTCAAATAATTGATCCAGACCAAATAGGATTTATATATCAAAGACAAACTCATGATAATATTAAACATATATTAACGTATATAAATGTTTTAAAGAAAAGAAATGAAGAAGCTTTATTAATTAGCTTAGACATTGAGAAAGTCTTTGATTCCTTGAGTTAGGAATATCTATTTGCAATTTTAGTACTATTTGATTTTCCTGAAAGTTTTGTTTCACTCTTAAAAAAATATCTATAATAATAATTTTGCTTATGGTTCCAAGATGGCTGCCCACTGAGTAACAGCTAGTTTCTAGCTCTCCCAGTATGAAAGCAGAAACTCGGAAGAGAAGGCCAGTAGACTTGTGTTTATGGGTGAATTTCAGTAACTGGCTAGTAAGTACACTGCCTGGATGCGAGGAATAAAGAAATACAGAAGACCTGGGAAAAATCAGCTACAAATTGTGAGGAAGAAACACCGTCTAGGGAGAGTTCTGCAGCTGTTCAGCAAAAAGGAATGCAACATTCAGACATGACTTCCAATAACCTACAGGTTGATATAAGACAACTGCATATAGATCTGGTTAAAATAAAACACTGATAGAGTATATTAACACAAACAACAAAAGGCTGGAACAAATTGAAAAAATTTTAAACAGATATTCAGATGAGATGACAAAGCTGCAAAAATCAGGTTGAAATGAAGAAAAGGCTGGCTGAATATGAGACTGCTCAGGGAGAGATGTTTCAAAAAATAATAGATTTAGCAGGCAGAACACATAGGGAAAACTTAAGATTTTCAGCTATGCCAGAGAAGCTGGAAGGAACAGACTGCATTAAATTTATGAAAGCACAAATAAGCAACTGGACTGGTATTCCAGAGCAGGACTTATTAGTTGAATGGGCACATTGAGAAAGCAATCTAGACATTTAATAGTAAGGATACAATCCTACCAGCAGAAAGAATTGATTTTGTCAAAACTGTGGCAGAAGGACAAAATACTAAAAGTAGGTGACAGCAGAGTGTTTGTGGAGAATGATTACTCATTGTACACCAGGCAAAAGAGAAGTAAATATATCCCTGTATTCAGAGAATGCCAAGACGCAAGTGTGAGATTCAAACTGCAGTATCCACTTGTCTTCAAGGTATTCTTACCTGGCGAAACAAAATATTTTTTTAATGAAGTGCATGCTAAGCAGGAAATACAAAAGTTTATCCAACAAAAACTGAGCTGTGAAACAGAAGGATATTCGGCTTCTCGCTCCTCTAGTATAAAGACCACAGAAAGACTCCACCTATGGAACTTTTTCCAGTATTTCAATGGAAAATGTTGGAGAGAAGGAAGGGAGCATGAGAGTTGACTAGAAGAATTGAGAGTATACTGGAAATGAAGCAGAGACAGGATATGGGTGATGGAGAAGAACAGTAATGAAACCAATAACTTAATGTGGGATTACAATGCATTAATTATATTTGTGAAAAATGGGAAAAGCACACTGCACAGGAAAATATGGAAATATTGGACTTCTTCGAAATTTTTTTGATGAGTGGGGCACTCAAGTATATGACCTACTTCATGTCAATTAATGTTTGGAAAAATGCTTTGGGAGGGGAAGAGAGGGGAGAACATGAACTGTAACTAAAGAAAACACGTTCCTTTCTTAATAGTATTGTATCTGTGTTGCATGTTTTTTTTGTATGCTATTTTTGTGTGTAATGGTGATTGTAAACAGATGTTTTTATTTTTCTTCTCTCTTCTCTTTTTCTTCCTGTGCAGTTTTGAGAAACATAGGCAATGTAATGATTAACAAAAAAAAAGAAGGAAAAAGGGAGCCTGGTTAAGGGGTCATGATAGAGTTCAAATTAATGTGCTTTTTTTTTCATTTTTGCATGGGAAAATGACTGATTAATGACATTTGTTTCAAAACAGAGAGCAATTAAATGAAAAAGAATACTGAATATTATACATTTTTTTCTAGCACTTGCAAATATGTATACTAAGTAGCATTTCTGTAGTTGGTCTTCATGCCACCATGTAAACAATCTGATAAAGATAAACTGGAGACAGTCTGGTGGAAGGGGATTGGCTGATGGAAAAGAAGAAAAAAGAACAGAGAAACTGGCCAGGATATAATGTTCCCTGAAAACAATCAGGGGTTTTCCCAGGTGTGACAGCTTTAAAAATAATACAAAACCAGTTAGACCTGAAGTAAAGTTCTCTCACATTTCTTAATGCAGTGGGGATATTAATATAAACAGGTGCTTTTGTTTTTTCTTGTTCACCCTTCTTCTCTCTTTTTCATCATTCAGTTTTGAGAAATGTAGGCACTGCAATGAAAAATAAATGAGGAGGGGAGGAGATGGGGGGAGTGGAGGGGTCTGGTTAAGAGAGTATGACAAAAGAAAAATCAGTGTGCTTTTTCCCATGCTTACTATGGAACAGGGTCCCGATCTACATAAGACAGAGCCCCTCACTATCACTCTTCAAGAGGAACCTTGATGAGTGGATGGGTAACAGAAAGTTCACACCAGGGATCACACCAACAGCACTACTAGATAGGGGCCAAGGGTACTAGCTGCTAGTATAAGGATCTAGGGAACTACTAAAGGGGTGGTGAATATCGCACAACGTGGCTGGGCTAATATATGCCTTTGGGCAGATAGCTCAGTACCAACCTATGAACCTATGAACCTAAATGACTGGGTAAAAACCCTAGGAATTATCCAGTAACAAGCTTATTACACAGCATATGAAAAAGAATATTGAATATGAGGGATTTTTTCTGAAAAACAAGGTAACCTTAGCAGTTTTGTGTCTGGTTTGCATGTCACTAGAAGACTATTTGATGAAGAGAATTGGCTTGGAGAAAGTGTTTACTGAAAGCATTCAAGTGTTTTCTCAACTGGGAGAGTTATATAGATATAAAAAAATCAAATAGCACTTCCTAATAGCACAGGCTGTACCATGCATCTTAGCATACCTAACCTTTCTTTTTGGTTAACTTTAGCCTGTCTGTGCAGCTATCAACTAAGAACTTACATTCTTATTAGGAAGCAAAAACTTCAATATTTGAAGATGTACATAGTTTTGCGTGTTATTGTAAAAATTCATAGGTTTTAGGAGGGGTTTTTGGGAGGCTGTTTCCTTTGTTTGAGGGCTTTCAAAAAACAAAAAGTTATGTAAGATGTGACATAGGCCAAATGGATATGACATGAAGAAACTGTATAAAAGACCAACCTGCCCCTGCCAAACAGTATATACATGTAACATAAAAGTTGGAACTAGACATTTAGCAAAAGAGCAGTTATATATAAAAGGTGGTAATAATAACTATATAAAAAAATATGCTTTCTGTAATGTCTTTCAATCTGAATGGTCTTACAGATAAATATAAAAAAGAAAGAGTAGTGAACTATATTAAAAAATGTAGAATGCAAATAGCTATGCTACAGAAGACACACCTGGAAAGAACTGAACATGTGAATTTAATAAAGAAAGGTTTTCAGATGGGTTATTCAGCTGAATATTTGGGGCAAAGGAAAAGAGGACTACTTGTATTAATTGCATGAGGAGCTCCAATAGTGATAGAAGAGGAAAAGAAAAGATAATAATGGAAGATACATATTACTATGGGGCTACTGACTAAGAAGGAGGATTACACTGGCATGCATTTACATCCCCCTAAAACTGCTATAATGGAGTTTAAGAAAATTCTGGGAGAAATAATCAGCTTTCAGCAAGTAATATTACTTATAGGTAGAGACTGGAATTTGGTTTGCGACAGTGAAGATGTGTCTGGGGAGCCTAGAAGGGAAACTATAACAAGGGAGGATAGATTTTTTGAAGAAATTGGTAACCTTCAAACTCTGGACCCCACCCAGTTCAGATTTGTGAAAGGCAGATAATGCCTTCTGAACCTGATTGACTTCTTTGAGGCAGTCACCAAAGCCGTAGACAAGGGAAAGGTGGTTCACGCAGCTTATCTTGACCTCGCCAAGGCTTTCGACACTATTCCCCATTCTGGAATTATAGCTAAACTCACTAAACTGGGTAAAAATCCCTATGTCACAAGATGGGTTGCCAACTGGCTCACTGACAGAACTCACACTGTAAAAGTTGCAGACTCCAAATCTGACTTCAAACCAGTGACAAGTGGAGTACCACAGAGTTCAGTCCTGGGACCTCTCCTGTTTGGTATCTACTTCTCTGAAGTACAGGCTAACACAGAAGGCCTCTGGCTAACAAAGTGCGCAGATGACTGCAAACTAGGAGCCATAGTCAAGTCCCCAAATGATGTGGACATCCTACAGAAGGGCCTCACTGAGACAGATGCCTGATGTCAGAGGTATGGCCTCAAGCTCAATGCCAAAATGTGCATTGTCATCCCCTTTGGTAAAAACTCTGTACCCATGAACTACCACACAAACGGCAGTCTACTTAACGCCGAATGTGTGATAAGAGTCCTTGGGACCCAGGTGGACAGTAGTCTCTCCTTTGATAATCACATCGCCACAGTAGTCAGGAAATCCTTCTATGTGGCACACCTCACCATAAAAGGGTTCTCATTCAGGAAAAAAGAGGTCATTGTTCCCCTCTACCCGGCACTCAGACTCATTATAGAGTACAACGCCCCTTTTGGAATGTACCTCACAAGACATCTGCAGCAGCTGGAAAGGCCACAGAAGTACCTCACTAAGAGGATTACTGGCCTCAAACAGATGCCCTACACTGACCGTCTCAAGAAACTCCAGCTTTACTCTGTAGCATATTGCCTACTCCGAGGAGATCTGTGCCTAACATATAAAGCTATGTTAAACCCAGAGCTGTTGGACATGCTACACCTAAAGAAATCCCAATCCCTCCGAGCTACACAGTCTAGGGACCTAAACCTTGTCACCGCAATAAACAGGACATGCTGGAGAGATAGATTCCTGTTCCAGAGACTTCCTATACTCTGGAACAAGCTACCCATCTATCTCAAGCAAAGTTCCTCATTAGCACTCTTCAAGAAAAATCCTGATGAGTGGATGGTATATAGGAAATACACCCCAGGGGTGACTTCTGTGGCTCTGCTCCACAGGGGCACAGGAAATTAACTTTCTTGGGTGGCGTAAGCCAGGGAACCTTGTTGGCTAGGCTTACTTAGACCCTTGGGCCAATAGGTTCATAGGCAGGTACTAGGCTATGAACCTATGAAATTTATAAAATGTTTGGCATAGAAGATGTGAATTAAGTACTAGGAATTTGGAGTGAATTTACATATTACTCACCAAGATACAAAAACTGGGCTAGGCTCTATAGATTGTATATCTCACAGGAACATGTGTATTTAATTGAAGGTCTTGAAATGCACCCAGTGACTATTTCAGATCATGCACCAATAACTAAAATAAAAACGCAAGGTAATGAAATGAAAATGAGACACCGGTGCTTCCCCACCTACCGGTTGAAAAGAGAAGAATTTAAGGAATCGGTTGTGGAATTAATTCAGGAGCTACTAGAGAAGATAGATTTATCTTCTGAAAACATAGCTAAGAAATGGGATAAAATTAAAGTGGAGTTTAAAACTAGGCTGGAAATAAAAGAAAGGAAGATATGGCTAAACAGTAACAAGAATTATTTGGAGAGATTGACAAATGTTAAAGTATTGCAAAATAAGGGGGATTTCTCTGAACAAGAAAAGGAGCAGCTGCAGAATGCTAAACAGAAAATAAGGGATTACCTCGATAATATGCATGAGTTTAGAAAGATTGCTGTTAAGCAACTGTTTTTTGATAATAATTCTAGAGCACAAAAACTTCTAGCACAACAGCTCAGGCAACAAAATGTAGAAAGGGCAGTCACCAACTTAGGGAGCCTATAACAAGGATGATAACAACAGACCCTGTAGAAGTATTAGAAATATTTCAGAAATTGTACGAAATTTTGTATAAAGCAGGGAAATATGGAAATCAAGAAAAGGTACAAATGGAAATGCTTATGGAATAATTAAATATGCCAAGGTTAGAGGTAGATGAAGCTGAATTACTAACAGGATAGGAAGGGATGAGTTAAAAATGGCTGTGTATAACCAATCTACAGGAAAGTCACCAGGAATAGATGGCATTTCTCTGGAAGTTTGGAAGTTAGGAGGGAAAACACTAATAAAGATCTGGAAGGTTTTGTTTAATGGCATTTAAGAGGACGAGAAGTACCATCAGCCCGGAAGAAGGTGGTGGTAACAGTAGTACCTAAAGAGGGTAAAGATCCATCAGATCCAGCTTCATACAGGCCCATTTCGATACTAAACCATGATTATAAAGTGTTTATGTCTATAATGGCTAAAAGAATGGCAAAAGTAATACAAAATTGATAGCTATGGATCAATGTGGTTTTGTGGAGGGGAGGCAAACATTTGACAATATTAACAGAACACTGATGATCCAGAGGGAAGCAGAATGTAAGAAAGTACCACTTTTATTGGTGGGTCTTGATGCAGAGAAAGCATTTAACAGAGTAGACTGGGACTTCATGAGCAGGACAATGGAAGCATTTGCTTTCCCTGATACGATTATAAAGTTGATTAGAAGAATATATGAGGGATCAGAGGTGCAAATTAAAGTGGGTGGGGTCCTCTCAGATAATCTCTGCTTGAATAGAGGAACAGGCAGGGTTGTCCACTTTCCCCTTTGTGGTTTGCATTACATTTAGAACCATTGGCAAAGAAATCAAGGGATTCAGAAATTCAAGGATATAATTGGTATGGTAGTCAGGAAAAGCTGGCTCTGTTTGCAGATATTATTTTATACATGACAAAACCAGAAAGGGACATTACAGTGTTGTGGAACATTTTAAAACAGTTTCAAATCTTCTTGAGATACAAAATTAATGAAGCTAAAACAAAGGCAATAGCGGTAAATTATGTATCCACACATGAATTGGTCCAACATTATCCATATTTATGGGGACATGATAGAATGAAGTATTTAGGAGTATGGATTAGAAATGACTCTATGGTGGCAGCTAAGGCTATGTGGGAAGAGACTAAACAGATGATAATACAAAAATTGAGAAACTAGAAGTTTTGTTACATGGATATGGATACTAAGATACAAGCCATTAAAATGTTTTTTGTCCCTTTAGTGTTATACACAAGTCATGCATACTTTTGTCACGAAAGGGAGAAGTTGTGGCTAGCAATTAAAAAAGAGTTGAAGGATTTTATCTGGGAAGGGAAGGCAGCAAGGATCAAGTGGGATAAACTGATTCTACCAATAGAACAAGCTGGACTAGGATTACCTAATTTGAGGTGGCATTTTAGAGCAATACAGTTAAGACTCTTATACATAGCACAAGCAGTTCAAAATGGAAAGGAATGATGCTGACACAGGGAGGAAGCTGAAGAAATAAGGAGAGATTGGGATTTTGGATGCAGACTCTTAAGGAGAACAGCCAAAATCATACAGAGTATTATATTCATAAAAATAGTAGGGAGTATTCTAAGAACCAAACCAGCGTGAGAATGGAGAAAAGAGATTTTGACGATAGGGTTGACTATGGTCAGGGATGCAGATAATAGGCAAGAGGGGGCTGAAATTTATTGGAGAAAACTAGCAAAGGAACCAATGTATTAGGAGCAAATAACTAGAAAGGGAAAGGTAATAGAATGGGAAGAGGCCAAGAATTATTAACTCTTCCAAATTTAAGAACAATGCTCATTGAATTAGAATCCATGATTAAACAATTTCAGTCTATTTCTGGTCTTTATTTTAATCAATCTAAATATATATATATAAACCCATAACATCTAGTTTCATAACAGTGAGACCAGAACATCTAAAACCCAGAACATCTAAAACCCATAATATAGAATTTCATAACATCTAACACTACACATCACATGAAAATAACATCCCCTCCACATATAATGACACCAAACTACCAAACACACTTTTTACTATGTTTCTGCAGGGGGGGCTTGATACAGTGGGGATAGGATATTGGCTAAGGCTCTTGCCACCCCCATAGTGCCTTTTTTAGGCAAGGCTCAAAAGACAAACCCACCTCCTTAGAAAACAAAAATGGAAAAAAAACTAAGGGTAATGCTGCTCAACGCCAGAAGTCTAAATCTCAAGATGCAGGCACTCGATGCACTCCTCAGTATGGAGAACATTGACGTCTGTGCAGTAACTGAAACCTGGTTCAAGGCTCCTGAGAGCACCCCAGTGCTACCAGGCTATACCTCGTATCATGCTTTTCGGCCAAAAACCTGGGCAGAACCACAAAGGGAGGGGGAGTGTCCATATTCATCAAGGACACCCACACCTCCAGGTTAATAGCAACACATGAAGCATCAGAGACCATACAGGTGCAACTAACCATAGGCAAAACTGCTATACAACTGGTAGCATGTTACAGACCACCCTCCCAATCTCAGGAACCCCACTCAGCCTTCCTGAAGACATTGGAGGATATGAATGTATCACAAAATGCCATCATACTGGGAGACTTCAACCCAAACATAGATTGGGTAGATTATTCTAGCCCTAACACCCTAGCCCAAAGGTTCCTGGAATTCATAAATTCAAATGCACTGGAACAACTAGTCACCTCTCCCACTAGGGGAGATAATATACTAGACCTGATCATCACAAACATGGGGACAAAATGCTCCACACCGGAGGTATACCCCTCACTAGTGAGATCTGACCACAAACTAATCACCCTGGATATACATATCCCACCTCCACCCCCAGCACAAAAGACCACAGTGAAAAACTTCTCAAAAGCAGACTTCACTCTTCTTAAGACTGAGATGGTATCCTTTAAGCCCACTGGGCCAGTGGATACCACATCCCACAATGCCGAATCCTTCACAAATGCTTTCTATGGACATCTCCAAGAATGCATGGATCATGCAATCCCAAATAAATCCAAGTCCCTCTCCACCAAAGGCAAGCACCCTGTCTGGTGGACCTCAGCCATAAACAAATTGTATAACAAAAGAAGGAAGCTACTGTACGACAGAGCAAAATCCCATAAAGGGAAGACATCTCTGATCAACATTAGCAGAAAACTACGTTCTCTCATAAAAACATCCACGGCCAACTTTGAGAGAAAAATCGCTAAGGACACTAAAGATAACCACAAAGCCTTCTTCAGCTATGTTAGAAACCTGAAGGAAACCCTCAGATATGCACAGAGTTAGTTCACAACAACAAAAAATACACTGAACCCACAGATATTGCCAACATTCTGGCTGACAGGTTCAGTGCAAATTTCTCCCCTCCCCCACCCCCAAAAGAAGAAATACTTATCCCAGCTGAATGTAATCTCCCTGTCATCTCAGATGTCCAAGTGAGAACCGCCCTCAACAAAGCTAAAAACACAGCATGAATGGGACCTGACGGTATCCCGGGTTGCGTGCTACGGGAACTCCAAGAGGAGCTAAACCTGCACATAAAAATGCTATTTAACCTTAGCCTTACTACAGGATATGTACCTGAACACTGGCGTACAGCAACAGTGGTCCCACTCCACAAAGGGGGTACCTCTACAGACCCTGGGAACTACCGCCCCATAAGGTTAACCAGCCTGGTCTGCAAAGCTATGGAAAGAATCATTATGGAACTCATAAACAGAGACATAGGGGACCTACAGACACTTGGCCCCACCCAGTTCGGCTTTGTAAAGGGCAGATCCTGCCTTTTGAACCTGGTTGACTTTTTCAAAACAGTCACTAGAGCCATTGATGAGGGCAAAGCAGTCCATACAGCCTACATGGGCTTGGCTAAGGCCTTCGACACAATACCCCACTCAGGCATCATAGATAAGCTCAACAGCTTAAACGTAAACCCTTATGTCACTAGATGGGTTGCAAACTGGCTAAAGGACAGAACCCATAAAGTTAAAATCGCTGGAGCAATGTCAGACTCAAAGCCAGTCACAAGTGGTGTCCCACAGGGATCTGTCCTGGGACCCCTCTTGTTCGGCATTTATTTCTCAGATGTTAAAGCAAACATGGGAGGGTTGTGGCTGACAAAGTTCACAGATGACTGCAAACTAGGTGCCATAGTTGATACACCAGCGGACACATACATCTTACAAAAAGGCCTCGCAGAAACGGACAACTGTTGCTGGAGTCACGGCCTTAAACTAAATGCCAAAAAATGTATAGTCATCCCCTTTGGGAAAAACAAAGTACCCACAAATTATCACATAGACAGCAACCCACTGAGTATGGAAAAAGTAATCAGAGACCTAAGGACCCAAGTCGACAGCGACCTCTCATTTGACACCCACGTTGCCAAAGTGGTTAGAAAAACATTCTACCTTGCACACCTCATCATGAAGGGATTCACATCCAGATCCAAGGATGTCATTGTACCCCTATACTCCTCCCTCATCAGACCCATGATTGAGTACAATGCCCCATTTGGTATGTACCTCACCCGGCATTTGCAACAGCTGGAGAGACCACAAAAGTACCTCACCAAGAGGATCAAGGGTCTCCAACATATGTCTTATTCTGCCAGACTAAAGAAACTCCAGCTCTATTCAGTAGCATACCACCTGCTTAGAGGTGATCTCTGCCTGACGTACAAGGCCATGTCCAATCAGGATCTGATGGACATGCTCCACCTCAAAAAATCCAAATCCATCAGGACCACGAGAGCTAAAGACTTAAACCTCGGCACAAGTATGAATAGGACATGCTGGAGGGATAGATTCATAACCCAGAGGCTTCCCATGCTTTGGAACAAGATCCCAGTTCATGTTAGGCAGAGCCCCTCACTGACTCTCTTCAAGAGAAATCTTGATGAGTGGATGGGAGATTGTAAGTTTACCCCAGGGGTCACATCTGTGTCACTACTAGACAGGGGCAGAGTAAACTAATTCTATTATATAAGGGGACCTTCATTGTGTCACTACTAGACAGAGGCACATTATTCTAAATCTATTCTGTGCATTTTTGTACCATTTCATGGGGTGGCGAAAGCCACATCACTATGGCTAGCCTTACAAATGCCCCAGGGCAGAAAGCCTAGTACTAAACTATGAAACTATGAAACTTTTACCCACTGTAGTGCAATCTTGGAGTTGGTATATTTAATTTTCAGGTGGTGGAGCACCCCATATGGGGGGGTGCAGGGGGCTTGCCCTCCTGCAGAAATGCAGTAAAAAGTGTGTTTGGTAGTTTGGTGTCATTATATGTGTAGGAGATGTTATTTTCTTGTGATTTGTAGTGTTAGATGTTATGAAATTCAATGTTGTAGGTTTTAATTGTTCTGGTCTCAGTGTTATGAAATTAGATGTTATGGGTTTTAGATGTTTTGAAGTCGATATATATATATATATATATATATATATATATATATATATTTTTTTTTTTTTTTTTTCTAAATAAGAAGAAAAACGTCCAAATACATAAAAAATCATATTATTAACATTCAAATGTCTTCCCAGGAATACTTGGGTATTACATTTCAGCCATCTACAGATGAAATAGTAAGTGTCAATTATGATAACATGTTCACTACTACAAAGAATGTCATTTCCAAATGGAATAATCTTATTAGTTCCTTTGAAAATAGACTTTAATTGATAAAGATTATTTTTTTACCTAAGTTGTTATATATAATCCAAGTTCTGTCTCTTTTGCCTAGTAAATACCATATTACTGCAATAAACAATTATGAAAATTTCTTTGGTTTCCTAACAAACCTAGCATACCTCTTCTCCATCGTATTATAATATGGGATCTTGCGGAATTAAATTTTCCAGATGTTGACACTTACCTCAAAGCATCAATCTTTAAAATTATATTAAATTGGGTTGACCCTAATTACAGCTATAACTGGAACACTTTACATTTATCTCTTCTAAGAAATGATAGACATATTAGGCATCAATAAATTAACTAATCAAAAACATTTTTTCAGGCACTATCTTTGTGATTACATACAATATAATATTTCACCTCCTGCAAATTCTAATTAAAGTACTATTTTAAAGACTTTTAAGAATATAATTCTTTCGAATATATATATCAAAATTTGGTTTGAAATCATAATTTCTTTTAATATCAACAGAAACGTTTTAAAATAAATGTTATAATCATATTTTCATTAAATGGATGTATAATAATTTTATCTGTTGGCAATAATGCTTTAAAGATTGGAAAGTTAAACATTCTCAACAACTTATCATATAATTTAACTTGGATTCCCAACATTGGCTATTAATACAAACTGTGAGAGCACAGAATCAAGACCTGTGTTTGTCTATATTAAATTCTCATTTTAAAGAAATTCCTATGTTAATTCACATTTTCTTTGAAATTATATACAACAGATCAAAATTTGATAACTTAATTTCAAAACTTTCTCATTTTATCTCAACACAAATGTCAAATTTTATCTTCTATTAAACACATGTCATGGCTTCTTTATTGGCACATATTCACTTAGAAATTCTTACACAAAGTATTTCTAACTTAAAATAAAATAGCTAAATTTAATAGTAATTATAATATGTGCTGTTGGAAGTATTTGCAAATATGTAATGCTAATTGGTTGCATATTTTTAGCATTGTCCTTCTCTAAAACTAGTGTGGCATAATGTAAATGATTTTTGAAAGCTTTATACTCAGATACTTTTGCTTTATCCTAGTATTTGGTGTTATTTAATATACAGGACACTTGTGATTTTAAATGTGATAATCTTTTTTCTTTTATGGACTATCCTTGCATTTGCAAGGAAATGCATTACTAAAGAATGGAGAACCACAAATAAACCATCTTTTAGAGATGTTTTACTCTTCTTAAATGAAACAGCCATCAGAGACTCTAAAATAAAAGAACAAAGAATTCATCCCAAACCATTCATCAACAATCCTTGGGTGAAAGTGATAACTCTTATTAATTTTTACTAAAAAAACCAAGTCAAGGAAACTGCACAAAAAGTTACCAAAGAAAATCCAAGGAAAGTGCAGTATACACAGAGTTAGTAGCCACTGAGTATTCCAAAGCGTTTATTATAGCCACAAACAAACGGAAAAAATTATACAACAAAACATGAACGCCTTATAAAACACATACACGCGTTTTCGTCTATTCATTGACTTCATCAGATAGTTAATGAATCAATCTATTTCACTAATATATATATGTATAGTCCTTAATTATAGAACCAATGGAATTCATTGTCTCATTAGATTCCTGCTGATTTTAGTTAGAAGCCATTGTATACATCAAAAACCATTTATATAAAACTTAAAATCTTGTATTTTTGTACGTTATGTTGGTTAAAAACTTTGTTTGATTAAAAACATTATTATAAAAGTTATTAAAAAGCTTTCATTAAAAAACTTCATAATTTGTATTATTCCTTTTTCTAAATAAATAAATAAAATCCTTTCATTAATGAATTCCAAATGCCATCTAGTGGCAGAATTTAATATAGTTCTTCTGCCTCCCTCATAGCTTTGCTGACCTTAGTTTTAACAAAGGTAAATAAACTCATTTAACCCTGGATTTTTCCCTGCCTCTAGAGTTACTTGCCACCATAGTTCTCTAAATTCTATTCTTTCTTCCCAAGGGCCACCTCTAATATCCTGTTGAATTTGTTCTAATACCATAAATTTATATTTATATCCTGGGCATACTTTACTATGTTTGTATAAAGCATTACATTCTTTCTCCGTTTTTATTTCATACATGTGCTCATAAATTCTTCTCTTCAACATTCTCTCAGTTTTTCCTATGTAGAAGGACCCACATTTTTCACAAATTGCCATGTAGACTATTCCCTTGGATTCAGTTATAATACTCCGAACTGTAAATCCATACTTTTTCTACTTTCCAGGTAAACATTATTGTTGTTGTTTATTATGTATGTACACTGACTACAATGCCCACATTTATATGTACCTATTCTATTTCTATTAATATTAAATTTCTTTTTATTTTCTATAATGTTTCTGATACTTTGCGAATTCTTATAAATTATTTTTCTAGATATTTTAGATACATTGTCTATATCTGAAAAGGCTATAAATTTCTCGCATTCCATCAAAAATATATTTTTGATGTAATTATTTACACCATTATATTCCAGTATTAAGGCCTGTTGGAATTCGTCTCCATTATATTCATTATTGTTAATACTTCTCTTCTTATTATTGTCACTAGTTTTTTTGCTTTTATAAATAGGTGCAAATTTAGTTTTTCTTCCATCCTCCACTTCTTTCCTGATTTGTTTGATGAAATCCAAAGGGTAATGCCTCTCTATGAACATTTTCTCTAGTAATTCACATTCGTCCTTAAAATCATTATCTAAACTAGTCATGCGACTACCCCTAACAAATTGTCCCTTGGCAATGTTTCTTTTGCAATGAAGGGGGTGTGCACTTTCAAAATGTAGAAAGGAGCTACAAAATGTCTTTTTTATATATATTTTAGTTTCCAATTTTGCCCTACTTTATACACTTGTAAGTCCAAATATTGTAATTCATTTTCTGAAATTTTGTGAGTAAAGCTTAAAAAAAATTTGTGGTGTTACTAATATATGTCAGGAATTCATTAAATCTTTCTCTTCCTGCTGTCCAAAGAATTACTATATCATCTAAAAATCTTCTGTACATAATCCAGCAGGTCTTAAATTCAGAATCCAAAATATATTTTTCCTCCCAATTTGCTAATATTAAATTGGCATAGGTTGGGGCGCATGCTGCCCCCATTGCTACCCCTTGTATTTGTTGAAAAAATTCTCCTTTAAAATGAATGAAATTATTTTTAATATTAGACTCATCAACCAAGTATTGACCAGTTTATCATTATAAGTCATTTCCTTGTTTTCATATACTATTTCTTCCAACATTGCCATACCTTCGATATACGGAATACAAGAAAATAAATCTACAATGTCTATAGTAATAAAAAGGAGATTATCATGGCATATGTGTTCTGGTATTTCCTTTAAAAAATCCCAGGAATCTCTTAATATACTTGTCCGTCTTGTCCACAGGCTTTTTAATTTTGTATCAACATATTTAGCTAAGGTGTAAGTTTTAGATCCCTCTGCTGATACTATAGGTCTGAGAGGTGGGTCATCTTCATTTTTGTGGGTCTTAGGTATGCCAAATATAGTGGGGGTTCTTGGTTTATCTACCTTTAAAAAATTATAAGTATTATCATCAATAAGTTCCTCTTGTAACATATCTTTTAAGTTGATGTCAATTTTATTATAAGCTATATTCATTTCATTTATGGAGACCACTGCATATTTAGTTTCATCCCATAGTATAGCATTCATTTTACTCTCATATATTATTTTATCCATAAACACTATTCCTCCCCCCTTATCTGGTTTCATAACTCTAATGCTTTCATTATTTTTTATTTCATACATCAATTCATTTTCTTTTTTACTTAAATTCCATTTACGTTTAGGCCCCTTTTTCCACTTCCTTATCTAATTTTCGATCACCATTTCCAGATTTCTCAACTGGGGGTGTAGAGGTGGGTTGTAGGTACTCTTCCTTCTTAGTTCTCCGTTATAATTTTTCCTTTCAGGAAACATAATACCCAAATTCACTTTTCTTAAAAATAATTTAATGTCTAACAAACTTCTAGTAATTTCCCATTTCTTGTATGGTATAAACTTCAAACCTTTAGAAAAAAGCCCAAAATGTTCTTTTTCTATATTGATACTACTAAAATTATATATAGTGAAGTTGTTGAAAGTGTTTTTAGTTCCTTCAATAAATATTTCATGACAAAAATATGTATTGAGGTGGGTTGGGTAGGTATTACTTAATATCTCCTCTGCCCCATTCTCCCTCCTCTCATCTGAAACTTTGATTGTTGTGGGCCCTGTCTGTTTATCAACCTCTCTGATCTATGTAGGGGTGGGTAGGCTTGATCATAGTCTAGTTCACCTTCCCCAAAGGGAGTACTTCCACCTTCATTATTATCTACATGGTGGTCCTCTTTATTATACCCCATACCATAGTCATAACTAAATTGTTTATTGGGTGGCTTAGGCTAGCTAGTGTGGCCCTCATACTCTTCGACATCTCTTTCCAATTTCTTAGTTTTCCTATTTATTAGGTTCTCACATTGGTGGTCTATGTCTTTCCTAAGGTCATAATATTTGCTTTTTTCTTCCTGTATACCAAATATCAAATAATTTTTAATATACTGATCTAAAGTATCTATATCTTTTTGAATAGACTCTTGAATTCTAATATTATCTCTAATAATTAATTTCAACACATCCAAACCACATTTGTTGAATACTTCTATAAGTTCTTGTTAAAGATCAGAGTCTGGATTAACATTGTTAGGAAACTTATATACTCTTAGTCCTTTTGGAACAATCTCTCTGGAAACGCATTCCTTTAAATATTAATTTTCAATGCGTAAAGTCCTGTATTTAAGCATTAATTTGGAAAGCTGGTCCAGTTTGTACCTGTAGGACCCGTCCTCAATATGTTGTTTCTTATTACCATTGATTTTAAAGTTGGGTTTGGTCTGTAACCAGTCTTTAGTCTCTTTATAAATATTAGTATTAACAGTACCTGCAACCTTCGCTCCCTCTTTGTTCGTTTTATGACAAAAATCTGCACTTCTGCCTTTACTTCCATTAAATCCTTTTTCTGCCTCTTTAAAGATGTTGGGGGTGGAGGCTGGATTAAAAGTTCCATTATTATCTCCTTCAAGGTCGCCAACGTCGGGGGACACGCCAATAAGCTCTCCTTGTTTGCCATTAACAAATTCTGTTCGTTTAAAATTACCTCCAGTTCCTGAAACTTGTGCTGGAGCTAGGTTGCCACATATCCCCAATAAGGATTGGCTGAGTGGGGTGAGAAGACCAATCAATTCCGTGAGTTGGCCAATGAGTTTACGCATTTGGCCTACGTCGTCCTGCTCCCTCACTTCAGGAGGAAGTGGCGTTTCCATCTCCGTTCCACTAAATAACCCAAAACAAAACCAAGTCAAGGAAACTGCACAAAAAGTTACCAAAGAAAATCCAAGGAAAGTGCAGTATACATGGAGTTAGTAGCCACTGAGTATTCCAAAGCGTTTATTATAGCCACAAACAAACGGAAAAAATTATACAACAAAACATGAACGCCTTATAAAACTCATACATGTGTTTTCGTCTATTCATTGACTTCATCAGATAGTTAATGAATCAATCTATTTCACCAATATATATATGTATAGTCCTTAATTATAGAACCAATGGAATTCATTGTCTCATTAGATTCCCGCTGATTTTAGTTAGAAGCCATTATATACGTCAAAAACCATTTATATAAAACTTAAAATCTTGTATTTTTATTAACAATATCTTGACTCAGATGACTAAAAATTAAAACAAGAAATAATAATCAACAGAAAAAAATACCTCTTGTTGCGGCATCACCAATTTCGATTTTAGTTTCCAGACCTTTGTATATATTATATATAATTTGTATTTGTTTATTCATTGTAATTTTGTTATTCTGCTATTATTATTGTCTGTTATATTGCTTGAAAATGTATTAATTGGAAATGAACAATAAAATTTAATTGAGTAAAAAAAACTAACAAATCAACAGTAATGATATTTGTGACACATAAAGTAGGCAAAACCACCTCATTGCTAATTAACTATCCAGATAATAGAGAATTCTGCTGCCTGGTTTGTAGGTAGTGAGGAGCATTTTGTTTTCAGACTGATATGGCCTAGCAGCCATGTATGCATGCAGTAAGTCTAGTAGAGATTTGCTTTGTTCTGATTTCTATATTCATTTGTGGACTAGGAGTAGTTTGGCCTAATTCTTCCAGAAGTCGAAATGCTACGAACCCAGGTCCCCCAATTTTTCTCAATATTATATCTAGCAGTAGGACAGTATGCATCATATGTAGGCACCGAGGACTGAATATAGAAAAGGCAACAATATGAAGAGAATATTTGAGAAAAACAGTAAATATGAAGTTAACAGACAATGTGGAACAACAATAAAATGCAGTGTCTGTAAAGAATGCAGATATATTTATGACACTACATATGTCACTACAGGTAACCACAAAAGGATCTTCCCTATTCAAGGCAATTTTGATTGTAACACTAAGGGGGTGATTTACATTGCCATCTGCACAACATGCATTGCCTTCTATATAGGGAAGACCAAAAACACCCTTAGAAAAAAAATCTACTAACAAGTGTACGCTACTTGGAAAAAAGACAATACAAATGCACTTTACAGGCAGTCTGTAACACATTCTGATTTTAAAAAGTTTGCATTTTTTATTTTAGAAAAAGTTGTGGTAAAGGAAGGCGGGGGATCTGGTCTACCTTTCTTAAATTTAGGAAGCACATTGGCAGATAATGTTAAACGCTATACAACTCCCTGGGTTAATTGATAGAATATCCATTAATAGCCTATTAACACTATAAGTGGACATTATTTAATGCAATAAAGGGCTTAGGATGTTGTAAATTTATTTTTGTTTTTATTTAATTGAGCTGTCAAACCAGTCTTTTTGTTTTATAGCATTTTTCACTATCTAAGGAGTTTTATAAGCTGTTGCAGTTATCAGGTCAAATATTCACAGCACGGTAAATTATAGTTTCATTTTTCCCCATACATTCTTATCTTTAAGATACCATTAAATGAATAAGCATGGTTTTAAAAGGGAAGTTTATTGAGTTTTTTATTATAGACAAAACAATAAGAATTTTACTCAGCTAGAAGGGTATTTTCTATGGTTTTACTTAATTGTTTTAATTATTTTAATTGGTTAATTGTGTTTAATAAAAGGACTTGCAACATTTTATAAGGGAAGCGATGTGTGTAAAAGTTATCTGATGAAGTTCTGTTAACCGTAATAAAGGAACAAAAGCGCTTATCAGATAGGCATTGTGGCCATAGAGTTCTTCCTGACACGCACATCCAGTTTGTTTCTTTTGTGTTTGTATTTGGTTTAATAGTGCCTTGTCAAGCCAATCAAGCTGCTTTAGAGCTAAGCAGTGATTACATCTTTTTGATTAGTAAGTGGCAATTTTTGCTATTGTGTTGTAGCAATGGCTTAGTTTATTGTGAATAAAAGCTTGAAGGTTAAGCAGTACTGGGGAGCTATATAGTAAAGTAAGTAGAAGTTTACAGGCCAGGATTTTCCTGGATGAATCAGTTAAGTAGTATTTTTGTTCTGCAGAGTGCCCCTAATTTTTGGTGAGTTTTTTTTTTTGATAACCTGTTGCACGAGTTGGTCAAATTTCAGGTTATCATCAATTGTTATACCTAGTAGCTTGGCATGGGGATGACTTCTACAGGGGTGTTACCAGAGGCTGTTATTGAGAAATTTTATTTGAGATGTGTAAGGGCTTTTGGGAGGAGAAAAATCCTACTTAAAATTCAAAAAGCCAGGACAGCTTCCAATATCAAAGACCTTGAATTGCTTTAGCCAATACAAGGAAAACATTTAATAAAGTTGCTTGTATTATCCTGAATGCTTTTTAACAAAATAAACAAAGCAAAGACAGCTTTTTAGTATTTGCAAACTGCTAAAATCTCACTTGCAGACAATTACAAGTGCAGCAGTCTTAGGGATCCCAGTTAATCCACATCTGCAAGCAGTCTACTCCATATGAACATAACCTTACAGGACTAGTAGTAGATTTGTTATTTGTTTGTAGCTTATAATGAACACAGGTGGGAGTCTGCATGTCCTCCCCGTGGTTGGGTGGGCGTTCGAAAGACATGCGTAAATGGGCATGCCTTCGCTGAAGGTTGAACGTCAAGCTGGCACCTCAGCGCTCGTGAAAATCTACTGCCAATCATTAACAGACTGGAGTTCCACTGTGGCGACCCCTAACCGGGAAAAGCCGAAAGCCAACAACATTCTACAACAGCTAATATAATTTTGAAACTAAATCTTCAAAGATTTGTTTTATTATGGCACATATTGGGAACTAATTGTAATTACAATAATCATCTTCTTATTTCTCATCGTCATGATTACTTCCTTTCTGCTGTGTTTCTTGGTGATTTTTTTCTTATAGTTAATATTTATTAGGCAATTTATACTTATTTACATGAATTGATGAGGTAATAACTATGTATGTATCTAGTTCATTACTGTGTATTTATATAGTGGGCCAGATTCACGAAGCCTCCGTGTAAGAGTTATAACTCTTACACGGAGGCTGCAGTTAAACGGTGTGATGTCAGCATGTCATGCATATGCATGAGGTGCATGAGGCATGCTGAATCACACTGTAATTCTTACACAGTCCGTGTAAGAGAGTAGGGGGCATGTCCGTAGGCTAAGCCCTGCATGCGGACACGCCCCCGGAAGTGTAGAATGGCTGAAAGTAAACAGCCACGAGAGAGGCCATGGAAATGTAAATAAACACACTACACAACACATTCCCCCACAGACCATCAGTGTACAAAGTGAACAGATGCTATAAAATGAAAATAAAAACTGTTTTATTTTTTAAAACCCGTAAATGTGTGCTACTGTGTGCGCTGTGGTGTGCTACTAGCGCAATTGCAGTTAGCAGGCAGTGGAGAAGGATATGAGAACTAAATATGCAAAGTAAGCCAAGAAGAAATAGCTTAGCGGTAGAGTTGCCGGCTTAAGAGTAGGCAGACAGGGTTCGAGCCCACACAACAACCTTTTTTTTTGTAAATAAGCACTAAAAAGGCCCCTGACAGTATTCTACAAATGTAAAAGTATACCCTTTTGTAAAATGGGATGAAATGGAGCATATATTTTGAAGTAACACAATAATAAAAATAATTATAAATGTACTGATAGCTAAGCTGCTGTGAGACAGAGTGCCCGTAGCTGCGTAGTGTTTAAAAAACTGCAAACTGCATGCCCGTTGCTAAGCACCAGTTTAACAGGCTGAAACTGTTTGCAACTAGCTGTGCTCAGCTTAACATGTGTGTCACTAGCCAATTAAGGTTTATCCCAGCGCACACCGTTTGCGCGCCGCTCCCACAAGCTAACTGCCAGTGCGCATGCGTTAGCTCCGTGCAAACGAGTGCAGACCTGCTTTTAAGTGCTTAAAAGTGCTTATGGCATGTTTGATTGACAGGTCCTCAACTCATTTCTGTCAGGAAAATTAAAAATCAGTGGTCAGATTCAAACCCAGGATACCATGCACTAGAGTCAAGGTACTAAACCACTAAGCCATGACAACAATACCTAGAAATGCAGAAATAGCATATATATGGGATAAAATCCAGAATAGAGCATGATAAAGCATTTTCAGTGAAGTAGATATAATTCCAAAACGGCCAATCACAGAAATGTGTGGGAAAAGCGGTATATATAAGCCCCATAGGCGGGAATACACAGCATAACCGATTGTAGAACAGACCTGCAGTCAGCATGAGTGGAGTAGGTGAGGGACGTTGCTTTCGAGCACAGCGTTGGGGCGTTGAGGAGTCCAGATACATGGTCTGGCTCCTAGTCCACCATCATGAGGCCCAACTCATGCAGGGCCAGGTCTCATGGGGAGCATATAGGGCGGAGGCATGGGACCGGTTGGCTCATGATCTGACCAGTGCTACTGGCATTCCACGCACTGGTGAGCAGGTCCGTCACCACCATGCGGACCTGAAGCGGCGTACGCAAGACCAGTTGACCGAATGGATCCAGGAGGCCCGGGATATGCCCAACACCCCACTACTGAGTAAGTTACATTTTACTCATGTATGTAAGGATTTCAACTAGCTGATACCATGGACATGTGTAGTCCAATATTACTTCCTTTGTATTACAGCTGCAGGCGTCCGCTCTGCGAACCGTGAGACGCATGACCGTAGGCTGGCGCGGCTGTGCCACCATGCAGGTTAGTAACCCCACCTAGTACTTGTAAATAAATATTATAGTATAGCATGTATCAGAACACTGCAGTGTATTGATTAAAAGTAATATAATGTGCAAGCAAGAATTGAAAGTCTGCAGGTATGGCTGCAACAAGTTCATCAGTATGCAAGTGTAACTGGAAATATAATTGATAGAAATAAATAGTGCTGTAATACAGATGTCCCACCATTAATTAAATATAGTATAACCTGCAGTAGTCTCCAGAGTACAGCTTCAGAATCTGAGGTAGTCACATGTGAGATTTATCCCCTGTTGAAATGCTGAATCATGACAGAAGTGAGGCTGTTGGAAAGTGTTTGAATCACCACAGGTCTAATATGTGAACAAAGCCTAGAAGTACCAACCTGAACTGTGAAGTTACAGGATGTGTGAGACTGACAGAAAGGGTCATGTATGAATAAATAAAGTAGTAATAACCCCTGAATATATAAGCCTCAGTGTGTTTCTACAGAACTAAATGCATGTGGGAAGTACATATTAACATCCCAAACTGATGTCAGTGTGTCTGAATCTGGAATGTCTAGGCCAAAAATCTGTATATGGTGATAACAGTAAACAATTTGCAGATAGAATGAATGATTATCTGACAGACTAAACAGCCATAGTTGTCCCCTGTCCTGTCATCAAAGTGTAGCAGGATGATGTATCTGATCAAATTCAAAATAAGTAGGATAGTGATGTATTTGTAACAGGTCTAGCATGACAGCCAAATAAAAATCATTTTAAAAAATCAGACTCAAGTTAATTGTGTACCTATTACAAATGTATATCAATGTGTAAGTTATGAATGTGTCATCATTTCCTTTCTCCACCCCATCCTATAATTGCAATTGTAAACACCCACTAAATATTGGTATGTGAACATTTCATTAACCATGGACATTTGTCCGTTTAAAAAATATATGCATGTCTGTTTGTGCATGGCCTGTTGCCATCAATCAACCCTGCATGTTGTTTGAATGTGTATCCCTGTTCAAATAATGCATGTGATATTGATATGCCCGTTGTGCAATGGTGTGAATATCTGGGTGTTTGTTTAATGGGAATATCAATGCATGCTGTTACAACTAATTTGAATGGAATAAAATGCCACTAACCCAAACTAACATAACTACTCACAAACCTAGAACGTTTGGGAAGGCGGGTCCCAGCAGACCCACCTCTCCCACCTCAGCTGGCGACTGCACCTGGCACTAGTGCCCAGGCTGGACCCTCCTCCGGTGGCCCTGTGCCACCTTCGGGTGGAAGCGCTGCAGGGGATAGGGCCCGTCCCCCCTCTGCAAGCGTGGCCAGAGGAGTACGTCCACTCACCCTCCAAGGTGTCCGGTCTGTGGTGCAAAGGGAGATCCAAGACTCTGTTCTTGGGCCCCTACGCCAGCTCGAGGCTCGGGTGGCACAGCTTACGGGCATGCCCGTAGCCCCGCCTACACAGCCCCCAGCACAGCCCCATCCTGGGCTGTGAAGGAACAGTGGCAACTGCCTATGGGTGGGGATATCAGTTCCACTGTTGCCATCTGTGGGCTCATGCGTCTTGGATATCCCAACCTCTGTCCCCGTCAATTGTGTAACCCCCCCCACTTGTGTCATACACCACCCCTGTATGCGTCTTGTCTGTCTTGTCTGTTAACCTACCCAACCTACCTCCCCAGCTATACCGACTTCCTTCACCTGACATACCACTCTCACCTGAAAAAAAAAAAAAAGGGCACTCTGTCCCACAAAAAAATTACGCCCCATACATAGCTGTCCATGTTGCACACATGTCCACTGGACATTTAAACTGTTAATTACAATTGGCTCTACAACAAATATTAATGTTGTCCTGACACCTCTCTCAGGGGTGGAAGGTTTCAAATGTCTCACCAAAATACATAGAAATACACAGCTGTTGCTGCAAAAGACATGGGCATCTATGGGCCTTACCTACATCCTTCCTGCAAATCCCACGCTTGTTTCCCTACTGTCTTACCCTCTTTGTCACCCCTTTTTCACCACTTTCCTGTCACCCCTTTTTCTTTTCTTTCAAAGAAAATAGCGCGGGTGTGCGCGGGTGTTAGCGGAGCTCAACGCCAGTGCAAGATACGTGAGCTCAGCATAAGCGCAGACCTGGTTTTAAGTGCTTAAAAGTGCCTTTATGGCACTTTGATTGACAGGTTCTGTACTCATTTTGAAAACCTGGAAAGAAAAATAAATTCCCACTGCCAGTCTCAAACCCAGGACCTTGGTAACATTAGTCTGTATGACCTACCACTAAGCCATGACTGCCATACAAGAACATACTGCTAAAATAAATATAACATGTAATAGTAGGAGTCAATATAAAGGCAATATAGGAGGTGTACTATCCAATGCATTTCAGGTAGAGTTTTAATGGCCGAATTACTGGATTCCCACACTAGTTCAGCGTTAACAGAAACAGCCCTAATAATTGTTCGCTTGTACATAATAATGTAAGGTAATGTACACATAAGAAGGTATGTATATGTACACATACATATATATAAATATATAGTAATACATATGAAATATAGTCGTAGGTGTCAGTATCCATACACACTCACTACAGGAGACAGTAAAGATAAATGCAGCAGCCAGAATCTGCAACACAGCCTGACCCCTCTGAGACCCACTAACCCTTTTAACTGCTTAAAGGTGGCTTCAGCACTTTGATTGACAGGTCCTGTACTCATTTTGAAGGTTTGGAAAGAAAAATAAATTCCCACTGCCAGTCTCAAACCCAGGACCTTGGTAACATTAGTCTGTATGACCTACCACTGAGCCATGACTGCCATATGAGAACATCGTGCTAAAATAAATATAACATGTAATAGTAGGAATCAATATAAAGGCAATATAGGAGGTGTACTACCCAAAGCATTTCAGGTAGAGTTTTAATGGCCGAATTACTGGATTCCCACACTAGTTCAGTGTTAACAGAAACAGCCCTGCTAATTGTCAGCTTGTACATAATAATGTAAGGTAATGTACATATATGAAGGTATGTATATGTACACATACATACATATAAATATACATTAATACATATGAAATATAGTTGTAGGTGTCAGTATCCATACACACTCACTACAGGAAACAGTGAAGATAAATGCAGCAGCCAGAATCTGCAACACAGCCTGACTCCTGTGAGACCTACTAACCCCTTAACTGCTGGAAGGTGCCTCCAGCACTTTGATTGATAGACCCTGTACTCAATTTGAAAGCAAAATACAAGCATACTAGTAGGCCCTACCACAAGACCATTGTAACACTAGTCTGTATGACCTACCAGCAAGACATGACTCTCATACAGGAATATAGTGCTAAATAAGTGGAACATGTAATAGTAGGAATGAAGATAAAGGCAATATAGTATGTGTACTACCCTAAGCATGTCAGACAGACTTTCACTGTCCTAATTACTGGATTCCCATACTAGTGTGTGTTAACAGAAACAGCCCTGAAAATTGTTAGCTTGTACCCAATATTGTCAGCTAATGTACATATATGACAGTATGTATATGTACACATATGTATATATAGCAATACATAATAAATATAGTTGTGGGTGTCAGTATGCATACACACTCACTACAGGGAACAGGTGGGAGAAATGCAGCAACCTGAATTCACAACACAGCATGAAGCATGAGAGATGTACTAACCTTCACACTCACAGAACATTTCCCAACAGCATACCAGCATGGTCCACGCCCTTACAATCTGAAAGGGCAACGCCTATCTCACATACCTTTTTATAGCACTGTCCTGAAATCACAGTGAGACATGCAATCAGTACACAACTGGCTGTATGCAATTAGCCAATGCTGCCTTACAATTGGTGCAGAGGCCATCACATGGGCCTATGCAGATACCTACAAAAGCATTCAGTACCCACACTCCACACATGCAATACAGTCATTGCACAAACCTAATGAGAAAGAGAGAGAGAGAGAGACAGAAATAAGAAAATATACAGACTGCCAGCAGCAAAACCAGCAGCAGCAGCAGAAAACAGCAAGCAGCAAGCAGCACCACTGACACAGCAACAGCTGCCACAAACACAGGTAATGCAAAGTAGCAGGTTAATACTGTGTTTACTGTGACACCTCCAAATGTATCATAGTTCACTATCTATAGGTATGTCCATGAGATAGGTTGTGTGTACATAGTCCTGAAATATATACATATGTAATATTGCTGTACATGTTGCCCATACTTAAAACTTCCATAGCTTAGAACACAAGGCCAGTTGTGCATATGATGCAGTAGTTACCAGGGTCAGTAGAGGTTACTCCTCATTGGTGTGGGACCACTGTGTATGTATGGCACTGTTCAGGTACATATCCTGTAGTATGGCCAGGGATTAATATCAGTCTGTCATGTGGTGCTATGTCCTCCAGGGGTGAACGTAGCACACATCCAGGGATACCATTTCATAACAGTGATGCTATGTGTTCTGCAATGTTGAGGGTGGCTCTCACCTGGACATGTGAGAGGATAGGGAGGTTACAGTCATCTGGGATAACTAATACCACATGTGTAGGAGAATGGGGGGGGTACCTGCACCTAAACTGTCTGCAACAATGTTGCCAATATCTGTGCATTTGGTGAATGTGAAGCATCTTAACACTGCTGACCACAGATGCCTTGCCTTCATGTGAATCTGCCTTGTGCTGCAGTAGCCTCCTGCTATTGTTATACAATGTGCATGTATCTGTAGTCCACTGGACAGGATTAATAAGTGGTGTGCAGATGTTCTGGGTTAGATATGTGTGTGCACAGTACATGCAGTATGTGGGATGTCTGTGGTAAGCATATGCAATGGGGCCGGCAGTGTGTGTTGTGGCTTCCACTGGCCCAATGGGCTGCATGGATAGCAACACAGTCATAACTAGTGAATAACTGTGTAATTACATGCATACATAGCAAGGTAGTGTACTGTGCTTGTGGTGTTGTTGGGATATGTATATCCAGGCTGAGTAATATGTGTCCACATCACAGGGTTGGATGGCAACACACATCCAGTATGTAGGGATGAACACCCAGAGTGTGTCAGACGTGTCGCCTGTGCAGAAATATCTGGCCATTACCTGTGCATCCCCCACAACACACACACATGGAACATATGGCAGAAGTACTATAGCAGTACACACATGTTCATAGGTTCATACTAGGCTATTTGCCCTAGGGCATTGATAAGCCTAGTAGAATGTGTTTGGCTTTCACCACCCAATTACAAGTTATGTTGCTATGCCCTTGTCCGATGTTAGTATACTGTGCCTCTGTCTAACAGTGACATAGAAGTGATACCAGGGGTACAACTATGATCTCCATCCACTCATCCAGATTCCTATGGAAGAGAGTCAATGAGGGACTCTGCCTAACCTGTAGTGTGAGCTCATTACAGAGTGAAGGGAGCCTCTTGGTTAGGAATATGCCCCTCCAGCATGTCCATGTATGTCAGTGCTGAGGTTCAGGTCTCCTGAGCATGTGGCTGTATGGGACTCTGATTGCCTGAGGTGCAGCATGTTCATTACTGCTGGGTAGGACATGGCTGTATATGGCACGCACAGATTGCCTCTGAACAGGCAGTATGCCACTGAGTCCAGCTGGATTTCCTTTACCTGGGCAGCATATGACATCTGTTTGAGCCATTGCATCCTCTTGATGAGGTACTGTTGTCCTGTACCAGTTGCTGTAGGTGTCTGGTTAGGTACATCCCAAAAGGTGCTTTGTACGCAATTATAGGCCTGATGATGGATGAGTAAAGAGGCACAATGACCTCCCCTGCCATACATGTGAATCTCTCATGATTAGCTGGGCTATATAACATGTCTTTCAATCCACATTGGCCATGTGGTTGACAAATGACAGACTGCTACCATGTTTCTTCCCCAGGTCCCCAACTATGTCCTCTGTACTCAATGGCCTAACACCTATGTTGTACTGTGCCACCAATGTGGAGGCGTGGGAATCTGCATTGAATATTGATACTCCCCCTCCCTTGTTCAAGTGTTGGGGCCGACAAGAATGGTAACAGCTATAACTTGGTAGTACTGGTGTGCTCCTGTGAAACCTGAAACAGGTTTATGTTACTGCACAGATATCGATGTCCATAATGCTAAGTAGGGTTTTGAGTGCATGCATCCTGAGGTCTAGACTTCCGGTGTTGAGTAGCATCACTCTTACTTCCTCATCCTTTGTGATACAAATGGATGTGGGTTTGCCTTATGAGCCTTGCCTAATACAGGCACTATGGGTGTAGCAAGAGGCTCCGCCAAATTCCAATAGGACAGGGGTGACAGGTGCAAGCTGTCCCTAGCAAAGCATACCACCCCAAGATGGCAGGCATTGGCACACCTGTGAATTACACCAGTATGTCAGTCAATTGTTGGAAGGGATCATCGTGCCTTGATATTGTGGCATCGTTCTTGGTGAGGTAGGATGCTACTCAAGGTCAGGGTCAAACTGTCTTGGGCTACGTGCTCAGAGAGCTCCGTACTGTCTCATGTCATGTAGTCCAGGGAGGTATGTGTCAGGTCATTCACACCAGCATGGACATTGACTGAGTCATACCTGTACTTGCCTTGGGGTTACCTGAGTGTTTGTGTTATGTGGCAGGTCATAGTGCCCGACAGGCTGCACACCGTGACCCTCACCACGTCACGTCACGTGACCACCCGTGATTATCCTACTTCGTTTTGTGGACATTACTTGAAGAAGTGTTACCTTACATGTGTTATTGGTACCACCACCTTCTCTTTTGTACTTTTGTTTGTATAGGGTGCTGTCAACATCACTGCTTGTTAAGGGTAATGTGCACCCTGCAGTGCATAGCCCCATGTGGCAAAAGCCACATCCCACCCCCATCATGGTGCACACACACTAACCCCACCCACAGTAAAACATATACTTTCCATTTGCAAGATTCAAACCCATACCTAACAGTGTTATGACAGTAGAAGCAGACACATTAGCAGAGTGTGCTATTTGCAGTAGTTGGAGAAATCCTTTCTAATGCTGTACTTAGAGGGTGCTGACATCATCTGTGTGTAGGAGGAGGGATGTGCACCCTGTAGTGTGTTTTCCCAGTTGCCAAAAGGGATACTTCAGTCATACACACTTACCCCCCCCTTCACACATACTTGCTGGATTCAAACCCCTACCTAAGTATGTTATGACACTAGAGATGGAGACATTAGCACAGTGCGCTATTCGCATTGCTGGGATATTTCCTCTCCCCTGATATACTTATAGGGTGCTGACATCATCAGAGTTTAGAAAGTGGAATGAGCATCCTGTGGTGTGTTTTCCCAGTTGCCAAAAGGGATGTTCCTTTCATACACACTTACACCCCTTCACACACACTTGCCAGATTCAAACCCCTACCTAACTATGTTATGACACTAGAGACGGACGCATTAGCGCAGCACGCTATTCGCATTACTGGGAGATTTCCTTTCCCCTGATATACTTATAGGGTGCTGACATCATCAGAGTTTAGAAAGTGGAATGAGCATCCTGTGGTGTGTTTTCCCAGTTGCCAAAAGGGATGTTCCTTTCATACACACACACACTTACCCCCCTTCACACACACTTGCCGGATTCAAACCCCTACCTAACTATGTTATGACACTACAGATGGATGCATTAGCAGAGCGCACTATTCGGATTACTTGGAGATTCCTTTTCTCCTGATATACTTATAGGGTGCTTACATGATCAGTGTCTAGAAAGGGGAATGAACATCCTCTGGTGTGTTTTCACAGTTGCTAGGAGTAACATTTGGACTAAGTGTGTGAGCATGCCCAGTTCAGCCTTCCCATGGCATGTTGTGTGAAAGATGTCTCATTTATCTAAGTGTGTGAGCATGCCCAGTGTGGGCTTTCCATATGTTGAACTCTGCAGCCCATCACATTTGTGGATGAGTGTGACCTTCAACAAATACCTCCAGTTTATGGTTGTGTGTTCTGTGCCATGTTGTGTAGTTACTGTCCAAATGCTTTTGTGTGAACACAACAGGGAGTATACTGTGCCTGCAGGTTTTGCATGGGATACTTTGCACACAATTGTCAACATCCGTTCATACTGACCTAACACTGTAGTACTGTATAGTGTAGTGGTTCAGTACTTTCACTGTGGTGGTCAGTATCCTGGGCTTTAGTCCTGTCACTGCTTTACATTTCCATAGTGTGCACAACAGCCTGGTTAGGGTCCAGTTGTGCACATCTGCACAAAGGCAGTGCCTCTACGGACCCTGGTAACTACTGCCCCATAAGCTTAACAAGTCTAGTCTGCAAAGCTATGGAGAGGATCATAATTGAGCTCATAAACAAAGATATAGCGGACATGCAGACATTGTACCCATCCCAGTTTGGCTTGGTCAAGGGCAGATCATGCCTTTTGTACTCAGTTGACATTTTCAAAACGGTCACTTAGGCCATTGTTGAGGGAAAGGCAGTCCATACAGCTTACCTTGGCCTTGCAAACACTTTCAACACAATACCCCACTCAGGTATTGTGGAAAACCCTACCAACTGAAATGTAAATCCATATGTCACAAGATGGGTTGCAAACTGGCTTAAGGATGGGACCCACAGGGTTAGAGTTGCTGTCACTATGTTAGACTCCAGGCTGGTTACAGGTGGTGTCACACAGGGCTCAGTCCTTGGTCCCCTATTGTTTGTCATGTACTTCTCAGAAGTACAGGCCAACATGGGAGGACTTTGGCTGACAACGTTTGCAGATGACTGCACACTGGGCGCCATAGTGGACAGTGCATCAGACATGGATATCCTTCAGAAGGGACGCACGGTAACTGATAGCTGGTGCCAGAGCCATGGCCTGAAGTCAAAGTGCACAACATGTGTAGACATACCCTTCGGGAAAAGCAAGGTAACCCCAAGCTACCATATAGGTGGCAATCCTCTAAGCACAGAGGAGGTTATCATGGACCTGGGGACCCAGGTTGACAGTCGCCATTCTTCTGACACTGACGTTGCTAAAGTGGCTAGAAAGACCTTCTACATTGTCCACCTGATCAGGATGGGATTCACATCCAGATCTGGTGGGTCATTGTTCCCCTGTACTCTTCACTTATCAGACCGGTGATCGAGTAGAATGCCCTATTCTGGATGTATCTCTCCCAACATCTGCAGCAATTGGAGACACCCTGAATGTCCCCCACCTTAAGGATAAAGGAACCCCAACATCTGTCATATGCTGCCAGATTGAAGACACTCCCGCTCTATTCAGTCACATACCGTCTACTTAGAGGTGACATGTGCCTGACATGCAAGGCCATGTCCAAACAGGGATTAATGGACATGCTCCACCTCAGAATCGGCAGATCCACCTGAACCACTAGTGCAAATGACTTACACCTTAGCATGGATGTACGTTGGACATGTTGGAGGGATGGAGTTATCACTCGGAAACTCCCTATGCTGTGGAATACAATCCCGGTCCATGTGAGGCAGAGCACCTTGCTGGCTGTGTTCAAGAGGTATCTTGACCTGTGGATGGAAGGTCATACGTTTAACCCGGGGATCGTCACTGTGTCACTGCTGGAGAGAGGCACGACATAATAATGGGCACAGTACTGTTTCCATATAAGGGGTGGTGTACGCCAACAAACTCTGGGCTGGGCTTATACCTGCCTTAGGGAAGATAGCCTAGTATAAACCTATGTACCTATGAACCTATCTGACCATGTTGCATTATGTTCAGATGTGAACTACTTACAACAGCCTCATCCAACATCAGTAGTGTATTCCACAACGTGGGTGTACATTGGCAAACTACCGATGTGCCCTAGGCCATTTCTAATGCTAGTCGGAGAGTGTGTTTGTCCATCAACACCTTGTAAGTGTAGTTTGCCATGACATATGTCTTGTTTAGTATACTGTGCCTCTGTCTACCTGTGACATAACATTGATACCCAGGGTAAACCTACCATCTCCCATCCACTCATTAGGATTCCTGTTGAGGGGAATCAACGAGTGACTCTATGGATAACCTGTACTGGTAGTTTACTCATGCGTGGGGGTGGCTTCTGTGTTATGGATAATGCAGTACAGCCTGTCCTATGTATGTCAGTGCTGGGGTTCAGGTCCCTCATGTGCATAGCTCCCTGCCATTCAGATTGTACAAGGTGCAGCATGTGCATTGATTCCAGCTTGGACATGGCCTTCTACATCAGGCACAGCTTGCATCTGGGTGGACAGCATGGCAGTGTGTGGAGCTGCACTCTGTTTAATCAGGCAACACATTACATGTGTTCCAGCTCTTTCATACTCCTGGTGAGGTACTGTTGTGGACTTTACAGTTGCTGGATGTGTCTGCATGAGGTACACCACAGGGGCTGTTGTGGTCATTTCTAATGCTGATGAAAGGTAACTGCAGAACCACAATGACCTCCCCTTAGCTAGATGTCAGAAAGCATGGACCATGCAATCACAAATAAAAACAGGACCCTCTCCACAAAGGGAAAGTGGCCTGTCTGGTGGACCCCAGCCATAAACAAACTGTATAACAGATGAGGGATACTAATGCAAGACAGAGCTACATCTCCAAAAGGGAAGACAGCTGTGATTAGCACTAGTGGAAAGCTACATTATCTCATAAAGACATGCAAGGTCAACTTGGGGACATAAATCACCAAAGACAATGAAGGTAACCAGACTGCTTTCTTCAGTTATGTCAGACACCTGGTTGGGAACCCTCAGATATGCTCAGAGGTGGTACACAACAACATATATTCCAGTGACCTGACAGATATTGGCAACATTTCGGCGGACAGCTTCAGTGCGATTTACCCCCTCCCTCACCCCCAAAAGAAGATAGTTATCACAGCTGTATGTAACCTCACTGTCATCTTGGATGTCCATGTGAGAGCTGCACTCAGCAAAGACAAGTACACAGCATCAATGGGACCTGATGGTATCCCCGGTTGCATGCTATGTGAACTCCAGAAGGAGCTGGACCCGTATATACAAATGCTATTTAACCTTAGCCTTGCTACAGGATATGTACCTGAACACTGGCGTACGGCAACAGTGGTCCCACTCCACAAAGGAGATGCCTCCACAGACCATGGCAACTACCACCACACAAGCTTAACCAGCCTTGTCTGCAAAGGTATGGGAAGAGTCATTATGGAGCTCTTACACAGAGACATTGCTGACCTACAGACCCTTGATCCCACCCAGTTCAGCTTTGTACAGGGCAGATCCTGCCTTTTGCACCTAGTTGACTACTATGAAACTGTCAGTAGGGCCATTGATGAGGGCTACACAGTCCACACAGCCTACCTGCACTTGGCTAAGGCCTGTGACACAATACCCCACTCAGGCATCATAGACAAGCTCAACAGCTGACATATAACACCATATGTCACAGGATAGGTTGCAAAATGGCTAGGAAACAGAACCAATAAAGTCAACATTGCAGGTGCTTGTCAGATTCAAAGCCAGTCACAGGTGGTGTCCCACAAGGATGTGTCCTGGGACCCCTCTTAATTGGTATTTACTTTTCAGATGTGAAAGCAAACATAGGAGGGTTGTGGTTGACAAAGTTTGCAGATGACTGCAACCTAGGCACCATAGTGAATACATCAGCCGGCACACACATCCTACAGAATGCCGTCACAAAGATGGATAGCTGGTGCCAGACTCATGGCCTGAAACTGAATGCAACTGATGTGTAGTCATCCCCTTTGGGAGGAACAAAGTACCCACAGATCAATACATAGACAGCAACCCACTGAGCACAGAAAACAAATCAGACACCTGGGGACACGTGTAGATAGTGACATCTCGTTTGACACCCATGTTGCCAAAGTGGTAAGAAAGACTTTCTATCTTGCCCACCTTATCATGGAGGGTTTTCCATCCAGATCATAGGAGGTCATTGTACCATTATACTTCTCCCTTATCAGGCCCATGATTGAATACAAAGCCCCATTTGGTATGTACCTCACCCAGCACTTGCAACAGCTGGAGAGACCCCGAAGGTACCTTACCATGAAGATCAGGGGTCTACAACACATGTCATATGCTTCCAGAATAGAGGAAACCCAGATTTATTCAGTGTCATACCGCATACTTACAGGTGACCTATGCCTGACATACAAGACCATGTCCAATCAGGATTTGGTGGACATGCTCCACTGCAAGCAATCCAAATCCACCAGAACCATGAGAGCTGAAGATTTGAACATCAGCACATACATGTATAGGACATGCTGGAGGGACAGAGTCATAACTCAGAGGCATCTCACACTCTAGCAGAGTATCCCAGTTCATGTTAGACAGAGTCCCTCACTGACTCTCTTCAAGAGACATCTGGACAACTGCATATGAGACAGAGGCACAGACTAGACAGAGGCACAGTCATGTTATTCAATTACATAAGGGGGTCATAATGTGTCACTACTAAGTCAGAGACACAATATTCGGAATCTATTCTGTACACTGATTACCACTATAAGGGGTGGCAATAGCCACATCACTATGGCTAGGCATATACATGCACTAGGGCAGATAGCCTACTAGTAAACTATGACACTATGAAACTGTGGTGTATGTGTAGGTATTGTCAGTCAAGCACTATGATGTGGTTTGGGGGGCTTGATATCTCCCTGTATTCCAACATTGTTTTGTCTATTCCTTCTAGCGTGTCTAGGGATCAGTTGCTAGTGTCCTCTCCTGCTCAGCTGGTGAACCTGGGAATATTGAGGCAATGTTACAATTGCCTCATGTACACTGACAACCCTCTCCTTCTCCCATAAAACACACATACATGTGAGAGATGCAACTATATAGCCAAAGTGGAGGCTGAGCTCTCTCAACATAGGACTAGCAAGACCAGAGAGAAGGTGAAGGTAACCACACACATCACAAACCCAGTCTCACATAGCACTATCACAACTTAAAATCATACACATAGACACACAAAGACATACTCGGAGGCTCTGATCAGAATTCTACCAAAACAGCAGCGGCCACCACAGCAGACACCCACACAACTGCCTCCACAGGGCACAGCACATGCAACACATAGACCACAGAGTCAGTGTGCCAAACAGTCACAGCCCTTAAGACCAAACACAATGCCAGACACACTTGTCATAGGTGACTCCATAGTCAGACACACTGACGTCCCGCTCACCAGATCGAGTACGGAGGAGGTCACAGTAAGCTGCCTATTGGGCACTGAAATCCACCACATAATGCAAGCACTCAGGTCACTCAACTGCAAGTACAAGTCTGACCCAGTCATTATCCATGCTGGTGTGAATGACCTGAGATGTACCTCCCTGGACTACATGGAAAGAGACATAGAGGATCCCTCTGATTATGTAGGCCAGGCAGGTATGACCCTGACCTTGAGCAGTATCCTACCTTCACCAAGTATGATGCCACATAAACAGAGACAAGATGATCAGCTGTATTAATTTGCTTAAACTATGGTATCAATCAAAGGGGGTCCAATGTCTGTCTGCCTGGGATGACATGCTGGACAGGCCACGCTGATTTGCAAGGGACGGCTTGCACCTGTCACCCCTGGGCTTCCGGATTTCGGCTGATGCTCTTGCCACCCCAATTATGCCTTTTTTATGCAAGAATCAGATTCTACACCTACCACCCTAGAACACAGAAAAGGAAAGACACTAAGGGTAATGCTGCTCAATGCCAGAGGTCTCACCCTCAAGCTGCACACACTCAACGCCCTTCTCAGTATGTAGCACATTGATGTCTGTGCTGTGCCTGAAACCTGGTTCACAGCTTCGGACAGCACCCCGGCACTATCGGGTGTTACCTCATATCATGCGTTCCGGCACCAAAATCCGGATAACACCAAGAAAGGAGGGTGGGTGTCCATATTCATCAAGGACACCCTCACCTCAAGGTTGGTGGCAACACACAATGCATCGGAGACCATCCAGGTGCCAGTAACCGTAGGCAAGACTGCTCTGCAGTTTGTAGCATGTTACATGCCACCCTCTCAAACTCAGGTACCTCACACAGCTGTCCTGAAAACACTGGAGGGGATAAATGTATCTCCAAACACCATCATACTGGGTGATTCCAACTATCCAAATATAGACTGGGATCACTAATCAAGCCCCAACACTCTAACCCAAAGGTTCCAAGAGTTCATACACTCAAATGCCATGGAACAACTGGTCACCATCCCCACAAGTGGAGACAACATACTAGAACTCATCATTACGAACATGGGGTCACACTGTTCAACACCAGAAGTATACCCATCATTGGTGAGATCAGATCATGAACTAATCTCAGTGGGAGTCCACATCCCACCCACACTCCAAATAGAAAAACAAACAGTGAAGACCTTCTCAAATGCCGGCTTCACATTTCTAAGGACTGGTGTGGTCTCTTTCAAGGCCCCCAAGCCAGCGGACACCATTACCCAAGCCGCTGTATCACTTACAAATGCCTTCTACCAGCACCTCCAGGACTGCATGGATCAAGCAATCCCAAACAAAACAAAGACTCTTTGTACCACAGGCAAGCATCCAGTCTGGTGGACCCCAGCCATAAACAAGCTCTACAACAAAAGGAAGGAGCTACTACAAGATAGAGCGACATCCGTAGAAGGGAAGACACCCCTGCTCATTATGAGAAAATACTGGGTTCCCCCATACAATCATCCAAGGCAAGTTTTGAGAGTAAACCCGCTCAGGACTCAAGGGACAATCATGAGGCCTTTTTTACCTATGTTTGACACCTGGGAGGGAACTCCCAGATATGCTCAGAATTAGTTCGGAATGATGTAAATATCACTGAACCTACAGACATTGCCAACATACTGGCTGACAGGTTCAGTGCGGATTTCTCCCCCCCCCAACTGGAGGGGTATCTACACCAGAGGATTGTAGCCCCCCCAAACATCTCCAATGCTGGGGTGAGAACTGCTCTATCCAAGGCGGAAAACACTTTATCCATGGGACCAGATGGTGTCCCCAGTTGTGTGCTCCATGAACTCAATGAGGAATTACACCCGCAGTTAGGGCAGCTGTTTAATCTTAGCCTCACCTCAGGATATGTGCCCAAGGAGTGGCATACGGCAATGGTGGACCCACTTCACAAAGGAGGTGCATCCACCAACCCCAGAAACTACCATCCCATCAGCTTGACAAGCCTAGTCTGCTAAGCTATGGAGAGGATCATAATGGGAATGATAAATGAAGACATAGGGGACTTGCAGACATTGGATCCAATCCAGTTTGGCTTTGTCAAGGGCAGATCATGCCTTTTAAACTTGGTTGACTTTTTCATGACAGTCACCCAGGCCATTGACGTGGGCAAGGCAGTCCGCACAGCCTACCTTGACCTGGCAAAGGCTTTCGACACAATACCCCACTCAGGTATCATTGAAAACATCACCAGCTTAAATGTGAACCCATACATCACAGGATGGGTTGCAAACTGGCTAAGTGACAGAACACACAGGGTCAAAGTTGCTGGTGCCATGTCACACTCCAGAGCTGTCACAAGTGGTGTCCCACAGGGCTCAGTCCTGGGCCCACTTTTGTTCAGCATCTACTCTTCAGAAGTACAAGCAAACACAGGAGGATTATGGCTGACAAAGTTTGAAGATGACTGCAAACTGGGAACCATAGTTGGAAACCCATCTGACACAGACATCCTTCAGAAGGGTCTCATAGACACAGATAACTGGTGCCAGAGCCATGGCCTTACGTTAAACGCTAAACAATGCATAGTCATACCCTTCGGGAACAACAGGGTTACCCCTAGTTCCCATCTAGGTGGCAATCCTCTAAGCACAGAAGAGGTTATCAGGGACCTGGGCACCCAGGTTGACAGTAATATTTCGTTTGACACTCACGTTGCCAGAGTAGGCCTGGGGCTGTTCCTGCTATTAGGACAGAGGTGTGACCTGGTAGTGTCAGGGTGCTGATGTGGGCTTTGACCCTGTTTTCTGTTACAGCACTGATATCTACATTCTCTATACTGTGTGCGTTTACACTGCACACATTTATGCTTCTGGCATTGGGTAGCATTACATCTAGGTTACTATCCCTTGTGGTACCTATGAGGTAGGTTTGTGTTTTTTGTGGTTTATGATTGGTGAGGGTGGATGTTAGTCGGGTCCTCAGGTGTGCATATGGTACATGGTATTACATTACTTAACACATGGCATTCATGCCTCAGGTGGTGCTGCAGGGCTGCCTCTGTCGGATGCACATACTACACTCCCTGTACATGTTTGGAAGCAGGTTGTGTCATGTTAGGCATCCCTGTTACTATATGAGTGAGTCAGAGCAGGTATCAGTCCCAGTGTTCCTACTGACCAAGTGTATGTGCTATGCGTTGCCTCTTTGCCAAGGTCAGGGCATACTGGGCACGCCTCCTTCTGCCTACTGGGACAAGGTCAGGTTGTTCCTCCTCTGAGTCACCCTCTGCCTGTGGTGGCCTTGGCAATGGTGGGGGGATGTTAGGCCCAGCCCTGTGCTGGTCCTGCTGCAGCTGTTTCCGCAGGATCATATTATGTAGCATAGCACATATCATGACCATTTGGGTACATATAGTTGGTGTGTACTGCAAGGCTCCACCAGATGTGTCCAGACACCGGAACCGTGACTTGAGCAGCCCAAACACATGCTCTATGACATTACGTGTTTGTGCGTGTGCCTCATTATGGCGTTCCTGTTCAGGTGTGTGTGCATTTCTGATGGGTGTCATCAGCCACGGCTCAAGTGCATAACCTGCATCCCCCACTAGGTGTCCATGTGGGAAGTCCCCACTGGCAAATGATTGGTACAGCTGCGTCAGATGCCAGATGTGGGAATTGTGGTAGCTCCCAGGGCAGCCAGCACACACATTCATTATTATGCCCTGGGCATCACACACGACCTGGCAGTTGATGGAGGGGTATCCCTTGCGGTTAATGTAGACTCTACCCCACTCACCAGCTGGTGCTTTGATGCATACGTGCGTGCAGTCTATTGCACCCCAGCACCTCAGGGTATCCCGCTATTTGCTGGAAGAGACGCATATTGCTGGCCACAACCTCACGGTCATTAGGGACATATATATGATCACCGACATGTGCTGACATGGCATCCAGGAACTGGTGCAGTACCCTGGAGACTGATGCCTGTGATATCCCCATCATATCACCAGTTGGTCTCTGGAAGGTACCTGTTGCTAGTATTCTTAGGCCAACACATACCTTGGTTTCCACTGGGATGGGTTCCCCTCTGTTGGTTCTGTGTGTGAGATGTGGCCTGCACAGCTCAACAATCTGCTGCAGAAGGTCTCTGTCCACTCTGTAGCGCTCTACTATCTCCAGCTCATGTAACCCATGGTAGGTGACCCTGGGCCTGTATACTCTTCTCCTTCTCCTCACTCTGGGTTGTCTGTCAGCATCTGCATTGTCACCACCCTCAGCAATTCACCTTTGCCTGATTATAACAGCTATGGCAGCCCCTAGCATTTCTGCTCTGAGTTCAGCTTTTTCAGTTTTCAATTCTGATAGCTTACTTTCTTGCAGTATCTCTTGTGAGAAACACCCTGCACTGCTCTTTGCAGTGTTTTAAGTGCTGGGTTGGGCTTCTAGTCTGCCTGCATAATTGCCTGCTTCCAATTGTTTCCACCAATTAACTCCAGCAGTATCCTCTGGCAGTTTCCATGTATTTTGGTTGTTTCCTGTTTCCTCTCTGTTTCCTGAAGGGGAACAATGTGCACACCAGCTTAAACACGCTCACAGTCACTTAAACGCGCGCACACATCCCTACACGGTGTTACACGCGCGCACACATCCTTACACGGTGTGAACTAGGCTGATTCATGTTAAAACGCGCGCACACTGCCTTACACATGTGCACGCCCGCGCAAACCATTGTAAACGGTTTGCAACACGCTCCCATATGTTGAGCCTGCCTTACACGCGCGCACACACGCGCATGCACGTATTTCAAGAAGCTTTGAGTGTAGGGATAGCGTAAACCTTCAATTTCTTGACTTTCCTAGTGTTCTGTTGGGACACACCTCCCTCCCTGAAGTCTGTCTGTCATCTTTCACCTTACATTGCCCTCCAATCTGGTACATTTGTATCTATCCCCCCCCCCCGTGATGTCACCTACCTCTTACTCTGTTCCTCCCCCTTCTCTAACTCTTACACTACTCAGAAAGTGCTCATTACCTATGTGGCAGTGTGATTCAGTATTGTAACCCTCATAGGATTGCCTAGTAATGACTAGTTACATGTCTTACACGGAGCTTCCCCCCCTTGACAACCACTAAACGGAGGCCATATTTTTTTGGTCTGCAAGTCCCTCCATTGACATTCCATGTAATACATAAATCCCACAATTGTGGGCTTATAAGCTTCGGTTTTTAGTTTTAGGTAGTGCACCCCGTTTGTGCGGGTGTGCGCTGCAGTTAAACCTCAAAATCCTGTGAAAAAAAAAAAAGTTATATAACATATTTTTGCAACAGTTTTTCATGCCAATGGCCACATATTTGGCCATTGGCATGCTTAATGAAACAAATGCACCCTTTATTTGGAGCTGACATAGCTCCGTTTTTAATTTTGCAGAAATGTACTCAGTTGTCAGCTGAGTACATTTCTGCAGCTAACACGTCCGTTACACGGACTGGTTTCTGCTTCGTGGATCGCTCAGATACCTCATTTGCATATCTTTGAGCTGCAAATGAGGTATTGAGCATTTCCACGCCCAGTCCGTGTAAGAGACGTGTTAGCTGTCTCTTACACGGAGATTTGGGCTGTTCCTGAATCGGGAGGCTTACACGGAGGCTTACACTACTCTTGAACTCCATGTAAGCCTTCCTGAATCTGGCCCAGTTTGTTCTTGTTCTTTTTCATGTACATACTGCTGTGCGTTTGTTGCTGTTACTTTGCCTGGGTTATGACTAAAAATGGTCCAGTATTTAGGACCAGTTCATTTACTCAGAAGTAAATAAAAAATGTTAATGTATTTAAATTATGCTTATATATATTCTGAGCAATAGTTTGCACAGCTGGTTTTATTTGCTTGTTATGTATGCTTTTACTGTGAAGTCCCTAGAACTAGCCACACCAATAAAATCAATTTGAAATTATGTGTACAGTAATACAAAGCTCTCCAGCTGTTGCTGTCAAGATCAGTAACACAAAGCAGAGTAACAGATGTGACTCTCAGAATCAGGAATACATTTAAATGTTGTACAGTTCACTTAAAGTGATAGCATGAGAAGCTTTGAGGTAATATAAATTTTGTAAAAGATTACTGGCTGACATTGCTCAATTACTGCAACAACTTAAACTCAAGTCACACACTTTACCAGTTGGGAACAGAGTGAATTTGGAGACTACTGAGACATGCACACACACCTTGTATTACTATTATTATTATTATTATTACTATTATTATTATTATTATTCCTATTATTATATTATATCATATTACAGTTTATTTTTATTTTGCTTTTGTTTAATGTGTTTGACTGGATCTAGTCAAAAAAAATTTTCAGCGGAGGCCAGGGGAGAAAAGCTCCACCATTTTACAAGCATTTCTAAACAGGAATTCAGTAATATATATGAATAGATATTAAGTAACATACATTAACAATTACACATTAATGTGTTAATTAGACTACATTCATATGAAATAAAGGCAACTATTACAGTAGCAAAGATATTTGTGCTTTAGTAGATATTGAGCATTTGATGAGATGTATTAGTGTGTCAGAAAGATACTAGATCATGTGATTACTGGTTAGAAATTCAAAGAAATGGGAATGAATGAAAGAATTAGCCAGGACAGAAAATGTTAATACTGTAGGTAAAAGATGGGGTATAAAGCAGATTAATGGGTAATTATATATATGGCTATGATCAGGTTTATATTAGAAGTATAGAGGTGAGGTTGAGCAGTGTCACAAAACTATATATATATATATATATATATATATATATATATATATATATATATATATATATATATTACTGGGAGATATAAAAACTATGCAGGTATTGCTGAAGATCGGCTGTGGGACATTGGATTCTGAATGAAAAGGAATTATTTGAGATTATGGCAAGCTAAAGATAACAGTATAATTTATTCTGGAGATGTAAGGGAGCAGAGCCATTGATTTGGTAGGTGAAGTTTTAGTTGAGTTTTGAAGGCGTCTGAATTCTGATTGAATTTCAGTGGTAGTGGGATATGGTTTCAAACTTTAGATACACCGTTTAAATACAGAGTCCTCTGCAGTATTAATTAGATGGTTTGGTTAGAGCTTTTAGTGAACTTTCTCTAGAGTGTAAAATTCTGTTGTGATGAGTAGTGTTTTATTAAGTTGTTAAGGAATAAGCAGTTCTTTTGGCTTATGGAGAAGTTTGTGTAATGTAATTAGATGAGTAAGACCTAGTCTAGCCTAGGTGATGTAGTAGTTCTAACTAGTTTTTATTCTGTGAGGGCTAGGCATTGGTCTGTTCTGTTGTTATAATTTACTGCAAATTTGGCTATTTTATTATAACATTCCTGAAGTTTTGGAAAGTTGTGAAACTTGAAGGTTAGTGAAGACTGAGGCAGCATATATTGTTGTTGTTATTATTATTCACGTCAGACAACCGCCAGCACTGGTTGATTGACGTGCTCAGAGTCATACAATAGCCAAACCGAGTCTGAGGGATTCAACCCATAAGACTACTGGATGCACCTAGTTACTATTTCAATTCTGAGTCAGATAATTGGCACAAATGTTACAGTAAGGTACAGAATCTGTGAGCGTCAGACACACGGAGATTGCGTGATTCAGTTTCAGATTAAAAAGATCACGGAGGTAAGAAGTTAATTGATGCTTGTCTTTTTATCTGTTAATCTAAAAAACATAGCTCTCAAAATTCCGAAGTGTGAAATACCACATGTCATAATATGGAACAAATAGGCAAAATGTGGACCACCTGCGATCAACTTGCTTCAAACAGGAATTTCAAACGATGTTTAACATGTGTTACTTTTTTAAAAGGGTTAAATTGATTAAATGTTATTAGCACGGATATTACTTTAAAAAAAAAAGTTATTAAAACTATATGTGTGACAGACTCTTTCGATATGAAACCCGGATTTTTTAAGGCTAAAAATATGGAAATGAAGTACACTTGCCAGAGTATGCCTGAAACCCTCGTTTTGGGTTGATCAGCCGCATGCCTAAGAGAAATGCACAATAACAACTCAGACGTGTTGCCTAAATAATCTTTAAATAGTACCAATGTGATAATTCTGTAGTGAAGTAGTTGAAATGAAAACATCCAGGCGTTTCATAACAGTTTTTTTTTTATTATTATTTTCTGCGTCAGTACTTCACATCTGTCCTTCAGTTTCAGGAACGTCCCTGATTTTTGGCTCTAACTTTTGTCCTTCGCCCTAAAAAAAAAAATCACGGATTCATCTAGAAAGTGGTTTACTTTTAGTATTTTCAACAAATAAAGGTAATCCTTAAATTTACAGACTTATTTTACTTCGTAAACTGTAGATTCGTTCGAGTTATTTTGTTCTTTCATCAACTTTTTCAGTCAGTAGTGCCTAGCTTTTAAAGAGCCCTTAGTACGTTTGTCCCCGATTATTTCTGTGTTTATTCTGGCTGGAGGTAAGAGCTTGATCGCTGTTGTGAACATGTAATAGTTCCCTTATGGGAAAAAAAAATCACATAATGTAATTAAGTTAGTCCTGTTCTGTTACACACCAGTACATGTTTTTTAATGCATACACAGATGACGTCAGAAAATGTGAACTATGTCATGGATAAACATAGGATGCAATGTTTCATTAGCTAGACAGGAATAGTAACAATGTGCAGCTAATCATTTAACAGTATCAGATTACCCCGCAACAAACATTAATAATGCATAGGGTGGGAATTATAAAATACTTTAAAAAAACAAAAAAAAAAACAATACTTTACAATTCATAAATCAGATTATTTTATCACGTCCTATTACACAAGAACGGGAGGGGCGGACTTGGAGTAAGGAACTTTGAACTTAAGCACTTCCTGTTCCTTCATCTTTCTGTTTCCATCCAAGTACCAACTTTGGCTTAAAGGCTGGTAAGTAGGTTATTTCTGTTTACACTTTAATTGCCCGGTCTGGCGATGTATAGGTAAATATGTGTACATGTTTTAAGTATTGTAAACAATAATAATTCATAACTGTTGTTATCCCTTCCAAAACCAATTAAGTGGTGGTTGGGGGACGGAAGACTGACAGTGTGAGCGAGGCGCCAAGTTTGGGCCCCTTTCTTCTTGTAGGTTGTAGTATGCTAAAAGTTAATACCGAAAGTGAACTGTTGTGACATGTTAGTTGTAGAGCTTCTTTGCTTTAGCCCTAGATATTGCCTAACTGAATTAACAAAAATCAGTGCTAAGTACAACATAACAAATCAGTTTTCTGACGAGACCGCGTTATTTTAGTCACGGTATTCTATTTCACTGTCTTTGCTGATTCTTTGTTTTTCGACACAATTTCGTTTGCTGTTTCAAACATACACTAATTACAACGTACTACTGCCGTGGGGTGTGTGAAGTTCCTTGTCCTGAGAGCTGTTCTCACCTTACTATACCGTTGTAAAACTACCTGTTCGGTTGTGTAGTCCGTGAGAGTTATGTAGCTCTGGGTTACTGTTTACCTATAGAAGTTGGAGTGGGGATGGACTGCCTGCAGTATATTAAAGGCTGTTCTCTTATGGGCTGTTATGTTTCCTGTTGTGTCAAGCGGCGAACAGCGTGCCAGATTTTGCCACTGTTAACATGAGAGTACACACGAAAGATTGTGTTTAAAGTGTGTGTGATATATATATATCTTGATTATATTATATCTTGATTTTGCCGAGAAAGTCAAAGTCCGTTTACAGGGATTAATTACAGTGATACAATATAGTAAGGCAAATGAGCGTGTCTGCGATTTGAATACCACTGCATGTAAATCTGAGTACGCTTGAATTTGCAATGTTGTTCAAAGCTTGTATGAAGAGGCATGTTTAAAAGAGTTTAAAGTAGAAGATATAAAAAAATATGAGAAAGCAGATGGCTAAAAGAAGAGAGCAAAGTGTGTTGAATGGAAATAAGTTGGATATAAATTGGGTAAGTTCTGAGATGAAAATTATTGACCTAATATATGTAGGGATGTTCCACGTTTTGGCTACACAGCTAGAATACATACCAAGTCCAGTTGATCTTTGAGGCTTATAAATAAGATAAAATTTGTCAGAAGATTGCAGGTTGTGGTGTGGAACATTTTGATCAACATGTCCATTGTTGTAAGAAAGGCCTTCTATATTGCACAGCTTGTAAACAAAAGGATTGTGCCTAGATCTCGGGATGTCATTGTCTCCCTTTACTCAGCATTCATTTGGCCAGTCATTGAATATAATGCCTCATTTGGCATGTATCTGTCCAGACACAGGCAGCAATTGGAACGTGCACAGAGATAGCTTAGTGAAAGGATACAAGGCCTAACCAATATGTTCTGCATCAACTGACTCAAAGCCATGTCTTGCTGTGAATCCTACAGATCGCTCAGAGGTGACCTGTGTCTGGCATACAAGCCATCCTCTGACCCATTACTGGTGGAATTACTGCACATCAGCAAGTTGTTGGTATCAAAAATAGTTTGGGTAAGGATCTAAACCTCTTCTGCAGCATCAAAAGAATTGTTTTGGAGAGACTGGTATTTCCACAGAGGATACTGCTGCTCTGGAACAGACTCCCAGTCCACATAAAACAAAGTTTATTCCTCTCCATATTCAAGTGCAACCTGGAGCTATATGGATGGGAAATGGAGAATTTACCTCAGGACTGCCTCCCATGCTACTAATAGACAGAGGCCGCTCCTAAATGCATTACTGCATGAGTCCCCCTCCCCACATTATCTACAGTATGATCCTATTTGTTCTCTTTAGGGGTGTTATGGGTAAGGTCAATGTACAACCACATGGGATAGGTTATTTTTAAGACAAAAATGGTAATTGGCTAGACTTGAATTTCCCAGAAGGGCAGTTATCCTTGTATTTACCTATGAAACTGTGATAGTGCTGAAACAGAGAAGTGATAGCTGGGGAAATTATCTGTAATTCTTCTCTTCTTTGCATTCATAACAACTGCATACAAGTTAGATGGAAAAAATTCAAACCATTTTATAGTTTTAGTACAGAGCAGTGCTGAGATCTGTGAGGATGACAAGCTGCGAACTTTGCTACTTAGTGCTCAAGTTTAGCTTTGAGACAACTGAAGATTTGCCATACATGGAGAACCATAGAGTAGGTAAGGTAGGAAATTGTGGCTGAAAGAATTACTTTAGTGGAGATTAGGAATTTCCTACCATGTACAACATTTCTAGATTTCAGTGAATCTCTTATGATGTTAATATCAAGTCTGGTTTGTATATTATTGTCTATTGTAAATGCCAATTAGTTACCTGAGTGGGACAACTTCAGTTACAGTATATGATGAAATTGTAGCGTTTTTTGTCAAGGGTGTGTTTAGTAGGAAAAAAGTAGATTCTCTTGTTTTTTCTGGAATTAAGTAGGATTGATTTGCTAGTATGCTGTATGGAGTCACAGGCATCTTGTGGTGTTTATAATTGAGTGGATTGTCACAGGAGCAGATTAGAGTGGAATAATCTGCATATTTTATAAGAGTTTCTTGTTTAAAGGATGTATGAAGATTGTTAATAAAGATGTTGGAAAGGAGTGTTCCAAGGATTGAACCTTGTAGTACTCCATTGCTCACAGGTAGTTTTTATCTGAGCTAACTGGTTAACCTCCTGTCCTTTTCTCCAGCCTAATGTCTCAACCTGTGTGAACTTGGGTTCTTTTCCTTACCCTAACTCCTGTTGCTTCATTGGAAGTCTTGGACTTCTAGAGCTTCCAGAACTGTGTCAACTGGTCGATGTGTGCCAACTCCTGTGGCATGTAAATGCACTACTTGGTGGGTGTTTTTCCTTGGCATTGTACGTGCCTTGCTAACATACGAGCATTTTTTCCTTGGCATTGTACATGCCGTGCGTGAGTGTGCGTGTGTGAGAAGCAAATAAGAAGTATACTAAAAGGTCGTATGGTCAGGGCGGCCAGAATGACCTCTGATAGATATGACTTATCTGAGAATGAATGAATGAATTTGAGTTTTTCAGGGACATAGGTTACCCAGAAGACTTGATAGTTGAAACAGCGTTGGAAATTTACTAACGAGTGGGGTATAAAGATAAAAAAAGATGCAGAAAATAATTATGGGAGAGCACTGGTAGTTCAGTATAATAGTTTTTCTAGGGAAGTTAAAAGGATTGTAGAGTCAAATTGGAAGATGCTTAGACATAACCAAGAAATTGTAGATAGGATGGGTACTTCACCCCATTTTGTTTACAAGACGGGGGTGAATTTGAAGAAAATGTTTGAGAGGAACAAAAAGGTAGTTATAAAAGAATTAGGGGCAGGGACCAAGAAATGTGGTAGGTGTTCTTACTGTAGGTATATCATTGATCAAGAACAAATTTATTTTGGAGAACAACATGAATAGTATAATAACCTTTGGGAAAGGTAACTGCCAGACTTAGGGGCATTGTTTATTTAGCCATCTGTAGGGACTGCCCCAGTTTTTATGTAGCAAATCTGAAAGGGCATTTTAGGTAAGAGAATATATGAACATACATACTTACAATATAAGAAAGGAAAAATATGAATAATGCACTTTATAGGCACCTACGTGTTGAAACGACACACAGGGTTTAGAATTCTTGAACAAGTGGTAGCTGACCCTAGGGAAGGAGACTGGGGAAAATTGGTTGTGTTGCAGGGAGACACATTGGCAAATTAAATTGAATGCAACCAATTACCCAGGGCTCAGCGATCACATTTCAATTAAGCCATATTTAATTAAAAAACAAAAAGATTATAGTCACTCTTATATAGTGGTACTTTGTTATTGGAATTTGGAAATTTATTAATTGCCTTGGGTTATCACATATGTTTATACAATTTTGGACAAGTTTTAATAACATATTTTGTTAGGATGTTTTATGACTATGTACATATTTATATATTTTTATGTTTTTATACATTTGTCATGTCCTATGCATTCACAATTTTGTGAAGTTACACCTAGAGTAATTTATGTGGGTAGAAATGGAATATGTCTCTAAGAGAATTTTGGCGCCTTTTTTAAGGGAGTTTTTAAGAGTATTTATACTGATTGTTTAGTTGAAAAAGCCCAGCACTATGGCAGGGTGAAAGCGCTTGTATTCACTGTAGAATAAATTATTTACAGCTTTTCGTTGTGTCCAGACCATTTTTCTATTTTTTGAAGTTACCAGTTTTATGGTCCGTTTCCACGTTTTGGTTTTCATTGTTTTGTATGTTTGGTGAGATGCATTACAGAAAGGGGAATTATGCTCCCTGATAGGTCTGACAGGTGTTGAATAAAGTCGCACTATGACTTCTGTGGACCTGGATGCCATGCCCTTACTTGTGAGCAACAGAATTATTTCCTTACTACCTTGGCCACACGTTGGTCAAAGGCCAGACTGCTGTACACATCCCCAGATCCCTGTAGTAGGTAAACTCTTAGGGTTGCCTATCAGTGGAGTAATTAGCTCGGGTGGCAGTTTTCCAGATAAACTACAACTCATTTCTTGGCATGGAGCTTAGTCTGTGACTTTAGCACTAGTCATTTGTGTTTAGATTCTCTTGTAAGATGTATGTGCTGTGTGGGGAGTCTGATAGCTCCCAATTTGCAATTGTCTGTGAAATTGGTCAGCCACAAGCCCTTGATGATGACCTTCATCTCCAAGAAGTAGATGCCAAATAGGAGAGTCCCATCAGAGCCCTGACGTACCTGCTGGTGTCTTAGTGGAGGTGGTATCACCAATCCTGATCTCCTGGGTCCTGCCTGAGAGCCAGCTGGCAATGCAGAAATTTATATAGGTGTTTATGCCCAGTTTGGTGAGTTTAACTGTACCCGAGATTGTTTGAATAGAATGTTAGCCAGGTCCAAGTAGGCTGTATGTATTTTTTCCCTTGTCCATTCCCTTGGTAACCTTCTCAAAAGTCCAGCTTTAATAGGCATGAACTTCCTTTGACAAAGCCAAACTGGGTTTGGTCCAGTATCTGAAGGTTGTGTATGTCTTTGTTGATCATTTTCTATAGAAATTTGTTCTGTGGCTTTGCATTTTAGACTAGGCAGACTAATAGGTCTGTAGTTTCTGGGGCCAGTTGATGGGCCACCCTTGTGAAGTGGGACAATCCTTAGTCTTCATTCTCATGGTAAAAAAGCCTGTTTTGGGGGTAGAGTTAGTGACTCGGGCCTGATAGGTCATATTTCCAGCTATTTAGGAGTCCTCCCGGGATATTGTAGGGGCCCACTGAGGCTGTTTTTGGCATTGGTGAGCCACCTCCAGGACCTGTTTCCTGTAAATAGTTGGGCGTTATGCTAGTAGGTATTTCATGGCGGGAGGTAGTGGGGGAGGAGGGTAAAGTCTGAGCTGAATTTGTCACCCAGTAAATTCCCTATGTCGCTTTGCTCAATGAAGGTGGCACCATTGACCACTAGTTTGGCACACAATTGTGTGCTGCCTGTGAACTTTCAAATATAGTTGTAAAAAGCTTGAGGCTATCTTGACTTGTATTTGGGCTTGTTGGACTTCCTCTTAATTTCCTGTTTATAGAGAGCTACTATCATAGGAGTTGCTCTTCTAATTTTAGTTATGAAAATAAATATATATATATATATAATGTATGTATGTAATATATATATATATATATATATATATATATATATATATATATATATATATATATATATATATATATATATATATATATATATATATATATATATATATCAATAAAACTCCTGTTAAGGTCAGGATTCCAGCAGTATGTTTTGCTTGTAGTTTATTTGGGCTTGCGTCTAGTAGGCACAGCAGGCTCTGTACAGCCATTTGCATAGTTGTACAGGGTCTTTGTGAACAAATACCCATAGGTTATTGTGAACTGTGTGGTGGGGAGAGGCATTGAATTTTGAAAAACTATAGCTCACTAGGGTATAGTTTGCTTTGGAATTGTCTTTGTTACAGGGTTTACTGGGGTTAACAAGTTGATTTTTATTTTGAAGGAGACTGTTTTGTGGTCTGATGTAACACTTGGGATTGGGGGCGTGTGGTGCTCTCCCATATTTGAGTACCAGGTCCAGTCTGGTATGTTTGAACCTCTGGATGGGTGTGCACACTATTTAGTCAAGGGTATTTTAGTCCTGGAATCATTAGAATGTATCCTACTCGCAGAGACATGATTCCCAGTCTATAGAGGGGCAGTTAGTCTCCTATGAATAGAGTATTTGGTTTAATGGTGAGGGTCTCAAGTAGGTCTAGGGACAAGCTACGGGATTTGGAAACAAGAGTGTGACCTACAGCTTGCTAAGATATGATTTGAACTGCTGCCTGTGGAGATAAGCACATGGATAAATTTCAGGGCATCCTGTTTAACCAACGTAGTTAAGCTTGTTGCTAATGTAGATTGAGACTACTCCACCTTTGTGTCTGTGCAGCTGATGTTACAAATGTGTGGAAGGCACTGAAGCCTTGCACTCTTAAGGTTTAAACCATGCCTCTGCAAAGGTACAAATATCTATATCCTCCAGAGTGAGGAGAGCTTGTTAGGGTGTGAAGTTGCTTCTTTAGGCTCCTAGCTATAGTAGTAACACCTTTAGGATCAGATTTTTGTCGTTTTCATTTGTTCTTCAACTAATGGGTCTCTGAACTAACCTCTGATCCGGCTCAGCTGCTTTCACTAGATTCATGTGTCCAACTCTTGAACTTCTTCCCTTACCCATAATGCTCCACCAACCTAATGTACCTCAGATCTTGTTTGCCTCTGTAATGCTCAGACATGGATCTCCCTCTCTCTAGAACTATTGGGTGATTTTTCAATGTTGTATGATTGTAAGGTACTCCTTTTAAGTTGCATAAAGATTTATTTAACCAACTCTTAATTTCTGACTAGCTGTTTGGAGTACTGTACATCAGGCAATTTTTTATTGCCTTTTTATCGTTTAGGGTACTCTATGAATTTGTACTTTCTTTCCTACCCTCTAGTGGGCATTTCATTTGTGCCACTGTTTGGTACTGTGTCTCCTGTACTTACATTTTTGTTTGGGGGGGGGGGTCATCTGTTTTAGTTAAATTTGAAAACTCTTCCTCTCCAGCATTGCCATAAAACTGACTGTGTTTTAAATAAATGCACTTCTTGTGGGCATGATTCCCAGTTCTGATGCCCACAAGGAATGTATATACTGTTTGGGCACTGCCCATTTAGATACAGATTGCGCCATGTGTGCTGGTTTCTATTCCAGAGCTCTTGGCAACCAGAGAAGTAAGCTATTCTTAAAAGGTTTACTTCCCTCTTCTTCCTCCCCTTCCTCTTCTCTAGCTATTGGGGCTCAAAGCCCCTCCCAGAGGTCCAAACAAAGAGAGGCCTGAATTAGCCCCAAAGGATAAGTATGCTAAGAAGCGCTCACCGGACTGTTCTGTCGCATCTGCTCTGTCCTCCAAGCCTCCTGTGAAAATTTTGAAAGTCTGATCTGATGCCATCTGATCCTACTGCAAGAAAGCCTAGGTTTCCTTGGAACTGATCATCTCTTCTCTGCTCCACTCACCCCTTCTCCAGGAAACTCAGAGGAGACCCACTCCAAACCACCATCTACCAACTCCTCTCTGAGCTCCTCCAGGAGCTTGTCTGAAGCTGAGGTGAATAGGATGATTAAGTTCCTCAGAGCACAGATTTAGATGGGGATAATCCCATCTCGGTCTCCCATCGGACCCAGGACCCTGCTGTCCACTGCACCTATAATTGTATCTCCTCTGATCTGTTCCCATGGTATTGGATCCCTCAGATCCAAGACCCTTGATATCTTTGTTGGATCCGAAGACTGGTTGTTCTTCAATTCTGACTATGTTCCCGAGTCTAGCTCCGATGCTTTCAGAGCAGGAGGGCTTTAGGAGTGAAAGTATTGGTGCTGACTCCAAAGTTATTGGAGCCATCCCTGTCCCTAGGTGCTTTGGTGCTGGCCAACTCTGGTATGGCTTCCTTTTCAAGGCAGGGATCTGTGGGAGTTCAGAGCACAGGGAGTGTTTAGCTCCAGTGCTGATGGCTTCTGTTTCTCCTAGATCCTCTACCTTTTGAGGTATTGGAGAGGGCCTTCTCTCTGCCCAGAGAAAGGACATCCTTGCCTCCATTCCACTGTCTGGTATGAGTTTTGAGCCTCTCATCTCTGTTCTGTCAGGATAGCCTGCTCAAACAAGCCTATCATCAGTTCTTCATATTCTTCTGTCACTTTCAATACCTAAGCGGGCCATCATATTGACGAGGTCCCTAGGAAGAGAACATGTAAATGGAGACTCCCCTCGGGGCATCTCTCACTGAGGACACTGACTTTGAGGTGGAAGGGTCCCTCATATCTCCAGCTATGGATGTTTCCTTTGGAAACTTACTGAACTTCAGCAGAAAAGTGTATGGTCTTCTATCTACCTTCCTAGGAGTGCAAGTCTTCGTGGAGGCCTTCGGGTCTTGCAGAGCTATGTCCTGGGTCCCCCCACCCCCATTCTAATGAGGTAATAGGTCTTGTCTCCAGCTGTTTATATGGAAGGAGCTGGATACTGTGGACCCAATTCCCAAGCAAATGGATACATTTCTTTGCCTCCCTGTAGATGCCACAGTTGTGGCAGAAGCCACCAAGAAAGAGCTCGCAGAGCTGATTTGCCCATCCCATTAACAGGCAGTCTGGGGCTTTGAACAGATTTGGAAAAAGCTTTCCACAACTGGCTACCCTTCAGACTGTATCGAATGTATCCATGGGATTGATTTCCCATGCAGCAGAGGGTACCTCAAGGGGGACAGTTTCTGGGAAAGCAGTCTGGAGATGTTGCAGAGCCCTTCATGTTTTCGTTCAGCAGTGCTCCTTTTGATGGATCTTCTCTGTTCGGCACACAGGTGAAGGAAAGGAAATCCTTCCCAAAAATGAGCAAGAAAGAAAGACCTTGTTTGCCATTAAGATCCCTTTCTCTACTCCTCTGAGAACCTTTTCACAGAGTCAGCAAGGAAGTAGGAAAATATAGCTTTTTAGGTCCCAAAGTCCTTTCCAAGATTCTCAAGGAGATGCTCATCCCAGAGGTAGAGGAGGGAACTCTAATGGAAGATGCTGTCCTAACAGAGGTGATCCTCAAAACCAAGGTTTCTGAGATTCCTTCTCTGATAAACCCTGTTAGTGCTTCTGAAAGGTTGCCCAGATGTTTTTCTCTGGAGGCAGGTGGTTGGGGGGGGGGGGGGGGCAAAACCTGGGTGCGCCCATCTAAACAGATTCTTGGGTGCTGAGGATTATATCCAGAGGTTATTTCCAACCATCTCCTCCAATAAAAACAAGGAAGATCCTCAGTGTTCCTCCCAGTCAGAGGGAGGTGGCAGCTTTGGTAATAAGAAAGCTGTTAAGAGTCCTTGCTGAAATCCCCCCCCCCCCCCTGACCAGATAGAAGCTGAAATTTATTCAAAATGTGTTTTGGTGCTGTAAAAAAGACTGGGGACTTGAGACCCATTCTGGATCTTGGCAAATTAAACCAGTATGCAAGTTCCAGATGGTCATGGTTCAGTCCATTTATCCTCTGTTGTGAAAGAACAGTTGGATGTGCTTGATTTATATCTTAAGGATGCATATTATTGCATCAAAATGAACAGGGGCTGCAGAAGATATCTGCACTTCCGGCCAGGAGGCAGTCCTTAACCAGTTCAGAAAGCTGTTGTTTCATCTCGCTACAACTCTCTGGGTGTTAACCAAATGCATGGCAGTGGTAGCAGCTCACCTGAGACTGATAGGATTCTGTGTGTCTTTGTATCTAGACTGTTGTCTGCTGACTGCTCCAAGCAGGCATCTACTCCTAAAAGCAAGGGACTACTTACTCCAGTTATGCCACCATCTGGGCAATACAGTCAACTACAAGTCTCGGCTCACTCCTACACAGACATTGGAGTTCATAGGTGCTCATTTGGACATGGTAAATCAGATAGCGTCTCCAACAAGAATACAAAAACCCTCAGATCTCAAGTAAAGGAAGTGATCTTTCATTGCTCTTCTCCAGCACAACTAGTCTTGAGACCTTAAGGTCCATGGCAGCAGTGATCACTCTGGCCTGATATATGCATATTCTACTGTGGCCCCTGTCTGTTTAATGGTCTAGTCAACAGCTGTTGCATACTACAAACTCTTTGAAAGGCACATTTTACTTAGGCCCCTGGTTGAGGATACTACTCCTTCATGGGACTTGACTGTCTTACCTCAAAGTTGGACTTGGAAGTCCAGTTGAACCTTCTGCCAAATCAGGCTTAATTTTTTTTTTGTCCTGAAAGACCTATTTCTAGTTGCCATTATGTTAGCTAGATGAGTATTTCTTCCAAGCCTCCATACCCGATCTTTCGAAGGATAGGGTGTCTTTGTGCTGTAACCCATCCTGTTTACCTAAGGTGACTTCAGAGTCTTAATATTTCGTGTCATTAACCCCTTTAAACCCCTCTTGCACTCCTGCTCCTCGGTCCTTCCCTTCGCTACCCTTCTGAGTGTGCCATCCACCAGTCAAGTAACCTGTGGTGGTTCCCCACCTGCATATATACCCATCCAGTGATTTTTCTCCTGATGGGTTTCTTCAGCTGATAAACCTGACAGCGTAGGTGCTAACATATTATAACTGCCCTACTAACTGTAGTATAGACTACCCTGTCATACTAATGTAAAAGGAGTTACAGGACTGCACACTTGCAAGACAACCTATTGCCCGATAGTGTAACTTCCCAATTCCACCGTTTTCGAATCCAGGTGCCTCTCACAGTAATTTACTATACTGCTAGGTTGCAGCAGATATCGTACTGCTCTCTGCTGATACCAGTTGAGTGGTGTAAGCCATTCCTGCTGTCTGCCAACTATCTGGCCCACCTTCTGTTTTCCTGGACCGGTTCCCAAGTGGTGACTTAAAGTAAACATTCAGTGCATCCCCATACACCTGTTAAGCCATGCCATTACCTCTTTACTCTCAAAAGCTTAACATAACTCCTCTTTAATTCTGTTGTAATATACCTAAACTCCTGGTGCAGTTTAAGGTAAAATTCACTTGCCTTAGACTACCGCTGCATGCATGACTTTTTTTTTTTTTTTTTTTTTTTTTTTTCCTTTGACACTACTTCTACATTCCTTGTCCAGCCCAGCTCTTCACCCTCGCTGTGCTTGGGCTCACTCTGCTTCCCTGCCCCCATTTCCCACCTGCCCCCACTACCTCTAGATTTATTCCAGCCCCAGATCACTGGACCCTCTAAACCACACCCACTACCCAATCAGATATCTGACCTTTCTCAAAACTATATCACAACTGCAATGACAAAACCTCTACCAGTGTAACTCCTCATTTTGGTCCACCCCTACTCCTAAAACAGTATCGCCATACTGCTCCTCCCCAGTCGACCCACACCCTCTTCAAGTACAATAGCCTCCTTCCCCTACTTAATACCATTGCCACTATGTCTCGCTCTCCCCACTCTCCTCTCAGTTATACACTCTTGCTACTAGTTTCCCTACTTGCCTGTTTCCATAGCCTCCATCAGCACCTCTTATTACTTTACAATTACTCATTGCATCAATTTCAAATACCCTACCTTATACAAGCATATTCCCAGCAGTCAACAGCCAATCCTTCATCCATCTTACCCCTCCTATATGTCTATGTCTATATATCTCTCATCCAAAAAACAACCAGGTTTCTATTTCCACTGCCTAATAATCCACTACCTCAAAACTATCATCTCCATAACAACCCAGTTACTAGTAGGAGGTGATATTCACCCCAACCCCAGACCAGCAACCCCCACAAATAACACATGAAATTTCCATCTAAACACAAATCCACTGGCTCTTATTTATACTAAACCTGAGCATCCACAGTATTATGAAAGAATTTCGTTGCACCATCTTCCATCTAAACACAAATCCACTGGCTCTATACTAAACCTGAGCATCTGCAGTATTATGAAAAAAATAGAATTTCATTCCACCATCACCTTATACAACCCCGATTTATTGTACTCCTCACAGAGACTTTGGCTTAAACCACATATCAAGGACAATTCCATAACTCCACCCGGTTAGAACATTCACAGGACAGACTGGCTACACAAGAGGCAGGGGGCTAGCTTTGCTTCACAAAACTAACCTAAAACTTCAACGTCTACAAAAAGAAACCCCAGATTTCAAAAATGCAGAAACTATATTTGTAAAACACTCCTTAAACCAAAAATGCAGAAACTATATTTGTAAAACACTCCTTAAACCAAACATCTTACTCTGAATCTACATACCCCCTGGTGATAACCTAACCACCCTACAATGTATACTTCACTGGGCCTCCCACTCCCTTCCCCAAGAAACTGTTGCGTTAGGTGATGTTAACATCGACTGGAACTCTCTCCACTCTCCTACCCCCACCTATCATATTAACCTATATAACTTCAACCAAATCATACATTCTCCCACTCCGATTGAAAAGGCTACAAAAAGGGAATCTATATTAGACTGGATTCTTACTTAACCAACCCAGTACTGCCCACCTGTCTGCCTCTTGCTGTCGCGCTCGCTCTTGCTGTCACGCTCGCTCTTGCTGTCTGTCTGTCCACAACCCCACTTTTAGCCTTGGACATGGAACTTAAAACCAGTAACTCCCCCTCCCCTCCTACAAACCCGCTCCCAACAACATTTCCCCAAAGATCACTTCTTGAGAGCCTTAAAATACTTTAACTGGTTTCCCATCAAAACACTTCCACTAAACAAAAGCAGTTGAATACTTCAACTCCACATTCCTAAACATCCTCGACCTCCTAGCCCCAATTAAAACAATTGGGGTATGTAGCAACCCTACCCCCTGGCATAAAAAGCATGGGAAACCTGGTGCCATTACATAACACCCACAACTAGGCAAGCCTTTCTTGAGCTTTGAAATAAAGAAAAACAGCAGGTTAAGCTTGACAAGCAAAATGACTATATCTCCCTGCAAGACAAATATAACACCAACCCACAAAAATTGTGAGCAACAGTGAATAGCATCCTCCAGCCCGGCACATCCACTACACCCCCCCCCCCCCAGATGCAACAGGCACAGACGTAGACATAGCCACCAGCTTTATAGGTTCATAGGTTCATACTAGGCTATCTGCCCTAGGGCATTTATAAGCCTAGCCAGAGTGTGTGTGGCTTTCACCACCCCTTAGGATGAGAATACTATACCCATTAGTTTGCTGTGCCTCTGTCCAGCAGTGATACAGAGATGATTCCCGGGGTAAACCTACGATCTCCCATCCACTTGTCAAGATTTCTCTTGAACAGAGTCAGTGAGGGGCTCTGCCTCACATGGACTGGGATTCTGTTCCATAGTGTAGGGAGTCTCTGGGTGATGAATCTGTCCCTCCAGCACGTCCTATTTATATCTGTGTTGAGGTTTAAGTTTCTTGCTCTCGTGGCTCTGGTGGATTTGGATTTTTTGAGGTGGAGCATGTCCATTAATTCCGGGTTGGACATAGCCTTGTATGTCAGGCACAGATCACCTCTGAGCAGACGGTATGCGACTGAATAGAGCTGGAGTTTCCTCAGTCGGGCATCGTATGACATATGTTTGAGCCCCTTTATCCTTTTGGTGAGGAACTTTTGGGGTCTTTCCAACTGCTGCAGGTGTCGGGTAAGGTACATTCCGAATGGGGCGTTGTACTCCATCATTGGTCTGATAAGTGAAGAGTACAGGGGTACAATGACCTCTCCTGATCTGGATGTGAATCCCTTCATGATCAGGTGGGCAGTGTAGAAGGTCTTCTAACCACTTTGGCAATGTGAGTGTCAAAAGAGAGGTTACTGTCAACTTGGGTCCCCAGGTCCCTGATAATAACTTCCGTGTTTAATGGATTACCACCTATGTGGTAATTAGGGGTTACCTTGTTTTTCCCAAAGGGTATGACTATACATTTTTTGGCATTTAGCTTAAGGCCATGGCTCTGGCACCAGTTATCCATTTCTATGAGACCTGTCTGGAGTGTCAATTATGGTGCCCAGTTTGCAGTCATCTGCAAATTTTGTCAGCCACAATCCCCCTATGTTTGCCTGCACTTCAGAAAAATAAATGCTGAACAAGAGGGGGCCCAGGACTGAGCCCTGTGGGACACCGCTCGTGACCGGCTGGTCTGACATGGCACCAGCAACTCTAACCCTGTGTGTTCTGTCCTTGAGCCAGTTTGCAACCCATCTTGTGACATATGGGTTTACATCTAAGCTGGTGAGCTTTTCTATGATGCCCGAGTGGGGTATTGTCGAACGCTTTTGCTAGGTCAAGGTAGGCTGTGTGAACTGCCTTACCCTCATCAATGGCCTTGGTGACTGTTTCGAAAAAGTCGACCAAGTTCAAGAGGCAGGATCTGCCCTTGACAAAGCCAAATTGGGTAGGATCCAGTGTCTGTAGGTCCCCAATGTCTTAGAGTTCCATTATGATCCTCTCCATAGCTTTGCAGACGAGGCTCGTCAAGCTTATGGGGCAGTAATTTCCAGGGTCCGTAGAAGCACCACCTTTGTGGAGTGGGACCACAGTTGCCGTACGCCATTCTTTGGGTACGTATCCTGTAGTAAGGCTAAGATTAAACAGCAGCCTTATGTGTGGGTTTAGTTCCTCATTGAGTTCGTGTAGCACACAGCTGGGGACACCGTCCGGTCCCATTGATGCTGTGTTTTTTGCTTTAGAGAGCAGCTCTCACCTGGGCATCTGAGATGTTTGGGAGGCTAGACTCTGGTGGGATAGATATTTCTCCTTTTTGGGGAGGGAGGGAAGAAATTTGCACTGAACCTGTCTGCCAGTATGTTGGCAATGTCTGTGGGTTCCGTGATTTTTTTTTTATCATTTTGGACTAATTCTGAGCATATCTGGGAGTTTCCACCCAGGTTTCTAACATAGCTAAAGAAGGCTTTATGATTGTCTTTTGTGTCATTAGCGATTTTTCTCTCAAAGTTGGCCTTGGATGATTTTATGAGTGATCGTAGTTTTTTGCTAGTATTGATCAGAGATGCCTCCCCTTTTAGGTATTTTGCTCTGTCATGTAGTAGCTTTCTCCTCTTGTTGTAGAGTTTGTTTATGGCTGGAGTCCACCAGACCGGGCGCCTACCTTTGGTGGAAAGGGTCTTGATTTTATTAGGGATTGCTTGATCCATACATTCCTGGAGGTGCTCGTAGAAGGCATTTGTAAGGGTTTCAGCAGTGTGGGTAGTGGTTTCCACTGGCTCGGGGGGCCTTGAAGGATACCACTCCAGTCTTAAGAAGTGTGAAGTTTGCTTTTGAGAAGTTCTTCACTATGGTCTTTTTTGCTGGGGGTGGGGGCGGGATGTGGATCTCCAGTGAGATTAATTTATGGTCTGATCTCACCAACGAGGGATATTCTTCCGGTGTGGAGCATTTTGTCCCCATGTTTGTGATGATCAGGTCTAGTATATTTTCTCCTCTTGTGGGAATGGTGACTAGTTGTTCCATAGCATTTGAGTTTATGAACTCAAGGAACCTTTGGGCTAGGGTGTTGGGGCTTGAGTAATGTTCCCAGTCTATGTTTGGGTAGTTGAAGTCACCCAATATGATGGTGTTTGGAGAGACATTCATACTCTCCAGTGTCTTCAGGAAGGCTGTGTGGGTTTCCTGAGTTTGAGAAGGTGGTCTGTAGTATGTTACAAACTGTAGGGCAGTTTTACCTATGGTTAATTGCACCTGGATGGTCTCCGATGCTTCGTGCGATGCCACTAACCTGGAGGTGTGGGTATCCTTTATGAATATGGATACTCCCCCTCCTTTTGTGGTTCGGTCCGGATTTTGGGGCCGGAACGCATGATATGAGGTATAACCTGATAGTGCTGGGGTGCTCTCAGGAGCCTTGAACCAGGTTTCAGTCACAGCACAGACATCTATGTTCTCCATACTGAGGAGGGCTTCGAGGGCGTGCATCTTTGTTTAGACTTCTGGCATTGAGCAGTATTACCCTTAGTTTTTCTCCATTTTTGTTTTCTAGGGCGGTAGGTTTATCGTTTGAGCCTTGCCTGAAAAAGGCACTATGGGGGTGGCAAGAGCCTTTGCCAATATCCGGAAGCCCAGGGGTGACAGGTGCAAGCCGTCCCTTGCGAAGCAGCGTGGCTTGTCAAGCATGTCATCCCAGGCAGACAGACATTGGATCCCCTTAGAATGACACCAGTAATTAAGCCAATTATTAAAGCTGATCATTTTGTCTCTGTATTGTGCCATCATTCTTGGTGAGGGTAGGATACTGGTCAGGGTCATACTGGCCTGGGCTACATAATCTGAGAGCTCCTCTATGTCTCTTTTCATGTAGTCCAGGGAGGTACGTCTCAGGTCGTTCACACCGGCATAGACAATGACTGAGTCATACTTGTACTTGCTGTGGAGTGACCTGAGTGCTTGTGTTATGTGGCGGATTATAGCGCCTGACAGGCAGCTTACTGTGATCTTTTCCTTGTTCAGTCTGGTGAGTGGGACGTCAGTGTGTCTGACTATGGAGTCACCTATAACAAGTGTGTCTGGCATTGTGTTTGGCCTTAAGGGCTGTGACTGTTTAGCACACTGACTTTGAGAACTATGTGTTGCATGTCTTATGTCTTGAGGTGGCAGTTGCTTGGGTGTCTGCTTTGGAGGCCTCTGTAGTTTTGGTAGATTTTTGATCAGTGCCTCCGAGTATGTCTTTGTGTGTTTATGTGTTTGTTTTGCGGTTGTGATAGTTCTATGTGAAACTGGGTTTGTGGTGTGTGTGGTTTCCTTCTCCTCCTGTCTGGTCTTGCCAGTCCTGAGTTGAGAGAGCTCAGCCTCCAGTTTGGCTATATAGTTGCATCTCTCACATGTATTAGTGTTTTGTGGGAGAAGGAATGGGTTGTCTGTGTACGTGAGGCAATTGTAACATTGCCTCAAGATGCCCAGATTTACCAGCTGAACAGGAGAGGAGGCCAGCAACTGACCCTTCGACATGCTAGAAAAAGTGAAAAAGTTTGCTGTGTAACTGAGTCAGAAGGGACCTATAGGGAAATGGGTACTCAAGGGGATTCTAGGCTAATGTAGTACTTTGTTTAGTATACAAGTACTTTTAACTATATAAAAATGCTTTAGGAGCAAGTGCTGAGCTTTACCTATATAAAAATGCTTTAGGAGCAAGTGCTGAGCTTTAGCCACAGATAAGGATTTGTGAAGATACTGAATAGACAAAGTGCTTTATATATTAAATTGTAAAAACAGTAATCTGTAAAAATATTCAAAAAAATCAAGATACTTATATTTTGTAGCTCAGTTGCAGTCAACAACCTCTCTAGTCTGCACTGTGTGCAAAAGACAAACTTTTTTTTTTTTACAAGAACACAAAAGAACCAGCCCCCACTAGCCAAGAGATAATTACATAGAGGAGATGTTTCAGTTTACACAATAGCCTACAGACAGCAAGAACTAGAGAGACAAATGAAAGTTTTTAAACAGATAAGGATTTGTGAAGACCACAGATAAGGCAAAGTGCTTTATATATTAAATTGTAAAAATATTCAAAAAAATCAAGATACTTATATTTTGTAGCTCAGTTGCAGTCAACAACCTCTCTAGTCTGCACTGTGTGCTAACTATTTCACCTCCTCTATATACTTTGTCATAAATGACAATACTCCCACTAACATCCCAAAACCACCATCCCCTTCTCACTAGGTAAACTCTAACCAACCATTCTTGCTGCTGACAGGCTTCCCGCTGAATACCTTCAACTTGCATCTACAGCTATAGCCTACCCCATTCCACTACTAATTAATAGGCCATTACTGAGCACACAGTTCCATCCTTGTGGAAAACCTCATTCATCATTCTCCTCCAGAAAGGTGGCCCCATACTAGACCTTTCCATCTACCAACCAATTGCAATCACTTCACCCCTCTCGAAGATTAGAAAGGTGCATTCATCACCAGTTCCTCTCCTATCTCCTCTCAAACAACCTTCTCTCCATAACCCAACACACAGTTTCCACTCATCCCCATAGCACTACCACTGCTCTACTCCACTTCATTAGTACTATAAACTCCTACAGAAACCAAGGTAAACTAATGTCAGCTACCTTCTTAGACTTATCCAAAACATTTGATACAGTTTAACATAATAAACTACTAACCTGCCTCTGATCTCAACATATTAACAACCCCATTCTACTTTGGTTCAAAAGCTAGACAACGCCACCAGTCTGTCAAATGGCTTAACTCCCTATCCCCCCAATCCGTCACTCTAAGCGTTCCACAAGGCCCCCTTCTTTTTAATATCTTCACAAACCAACTCCACTTGGCAACCTCTAAAGCTGGTCTAGCCCAATACGCAGATGAGACAACCCTCATGCTCTGCATCCAATATTCAACTTCTCCAACAAAAAGCCCAAGAAGCCTTCTCTGAAATTGAGAACTGGCTTAACTCAACTGATATTAAACCCCAAGAAAACAACTTGTGCTCTTCCACCCCACTAAGACCAACGACCTCACCTTCTCCATATTCTCAGTCAACAAGACCCAAATCATCCCTGTTTCAGAGGCTAAACTCCTAGGACTTGCCATTGACTAGCAACTCAAATTCAACAAACTCATATCGGCTACCATCTCTAAAGTCCAGGTTATCTAATTTACGAATCTCATATTGACACAGCCAGCACCCATCTCCTATCTACTCTACTCTATGCATCCCCAGTACTAATAAGCCTAAATAAGACTGGCTTGAATAAACTTTCCACCTGCTACAACAAAATCGATAGATTTGCTACCAGTGCCAAATCACATTCCCACCATTGCCATACCCTACATTCTCTACACTGGCTAGAATTCCCTAACCTACTAAGGTACCATCAACTCAACCTAGCTCACCAAATACTGTACTATCCCGAGAAAACCCCTGCTCTGATCGGCCTTCTAAACTTCTACAATTCAAATGGACCACTACGGTCCAGCAACAAAGCCTTAATTGAAACCATCCCATGTAAAAAAACAACTCTGGGGAATTTGTTTGCCCGTGAAATCGCTAAAATATGAAACTGCCTTCTTCCTGACCTCCGACCTACAAAAGTGTACACCCTCTTTCAAGAACCTCCTCTAAACATACCTTTACACCAATCATCTATGCAACTGTAATGGACCCCCATGAAGCTACATCTACCTGTAGTGGTATATTCCTTTCTGTCCCAGGTCATCACAAGTAATGTGCTCGGCCAAGGCCTCTATATTTTACATTAGGAAAATCGTTTGCAACACTCATGTTCTCTCTCAGTGCTCATTGTATGTATTGTAAATTGTTTAATCATTCCAAAAATTGCTGCTGGTCTCGTATTGTACATTAACTGCTAAAGCTTTTTCTACCTTTCACTAACCATTTTGTCACTCTTAATTTCTACTGCATTCATTTTGTAATTGTACACTTATGTAATTTGTATGCTTTTACTTTGTAATTGTATGGAGCTCTTCTCCCAAGGACTCGGCTGAAAATGGACAGTTGTTGTCCAGTCAGACTATCTTGGCTGACCAATGTTGAATAAATAAATAAATAAAAAGAATTAATCTCCCAGTTTTCTTCCCAAAAATTTCCAGTAAAGGTGAATATATACTGCATCTTTTGGATGAACCGAAGATGTCGGAAAATATGGCCAATTGTTTGTCTCATTTTCTCATAATGGATTGGGCATGGCAGTTTCCAAAGTAACCTTAGCCAAATGGTTGACCTGATTACACATTCTTCGTTTATAAACGGGGGGTGTTTATCTCATCTCTGCCTGAACTAGACAGAGCACATTGAGCAAGGTCTATGATGACACCTTCAGCCTTTTAGTCAAGAGCTTCGATGGATGCCATTTGTGCAACTGCCACTTGATCCACTGCCCATACCTTTATTTCTCTTTACAAGTTGGATTTGGTTTCTCGAAACGGAGTTGCTTTTTGTTTCCTTAGTACTCCAGAATGTCCTTCTGTGAGAACCACCCAAGGTTCATCTGGCTGGGGACTCTGTTGCATCAGTTGAGAAACGAATGAAAATGACATCAGATACATCTGTGTTGTTCATTTTCATTTTTCTTCAACTTCCTGCCTTACTAACACCCTTCCCTTTCTTCTGGAGGACACCTAAAGAATTTTTCTTGGGAACCCTTTGTTCCTTCATTGTGCTGCAGTTTTATCTGCTGGTTCTTCTCAGTTGATCCTATATAGGAGATGGGTGCTGGCTATGTCAATACGAGATTCGTAGGTTAGATAACCTGGACTTTAGACGAGTCTGTGAAAGTACCCAAGCTGGCTCAAAGGTCAGATTTGAGACCCAATCAGTTTAAGAATGAAAGTGGACAACACAGATGCATTGTTATGGTGAGTACATAAATTTTGTTTTCTTTAGGTTTTGTTTACTTTGTCTGTAGGTTTGTCATTCCAGAAAGACTTTATAGTCTGTCGAGAGCCTGTGTGATTTTTTTTTTCCTCCAGTGCTTTTTATTTAAATGAGGAAAGACTGCACATTTTTTTAATAGAGCGATTAGAAAAATGGCTTTTTGTGAGTAAAAAGATTTATTTTTTAGAATGTCCATGCTTTCCTATATTTTTACTCCTTTTTGTGAGATTTTCTTCACTTTCTTGCCTCAAATTCTTTTTCTGCTTCCTTGGGCTAAGGACCTCCATTTTTATTTCAAAACATTGCAGTGCTTCGTGTACCAGTGTGTGTGGCTGGAAGATTCTTCTTGCTGCCCACAGTTGCACAGGCTGGGCCAAAGCCCATAGTGCTCAGGACTGTCCTTTTTTATGTGGAAGTTTTTAAGATCCACTCTCAAAATGCATACATAGTTGTATAAACAACACTTGAGTAGTTCTTATGTGCCCAACAGCACTGTTCTCTTCTGCTCTCTCAAGCTTAATTCTTCTGTTACTTTGACTGTCAGCTCCACCCTTTTCCCTTACTGTAATTCAAAGGAGACCTCCCACCTTTATTTACTGTGTTTATGGCTTGCAAAGTTTATTCCCATCTTAAGATCCCCAAGTATTAGCTAGCATCTATGACTGTGGTCAGAGTGACTGACAGTTTAGCATAGGCCATTAACATTCAGTTTGATTGCTTTGGAATCCAAATGTAGAGTAGTCTTCCCCATGTCTTCACAGAGTTGCAGGTCATGTATGTCCAAATCTTGCCCCCCCCCCGCCATGTCTGCCATTCGTGCCACTCGTTAACCTGGCTGTCTAGCGTCCCTTCTCCTACTTCCTGTATCTAGAAACAAGAGTTTGACTTTATCCCCAGTCCAGTCTTACCACCCTACTCCATCTGTGTCAACTCTTTCCTTCCCAGAGTTGACTTAAGTCTTTCCAGCTCTATCATGTTGGACCCTATATATAATGCTGATGCCATTGACGGGGGGAGGGGGTGATCCTGATGAGGCGTGGATTGGTCCTTTTGGCATTGTCTGCCTCATTCTTGGCATCTCTTTTCCACCATTGATGCCCTGGAGCCAAGAATTTTGTATTTGCTAGTTGATGCCAATGTCAACAATATAATCGTCTGTGGCACAGAGCCATGCTACAGGAGTAAGTTGGTTCCCTTTTTATGTTCTGCAGTTTTAGCACTGGTGCCTTCATCTGCGTCTATCCCTGAACTGTCAAACCTACTAGGTTGCTAGGATTGCAGGAAGTCCTTCCAAAGAGCTTACTTGTTGTCAAAGTTGACTTGCATCCTTTATAGGGCCATAGAGGTTGGTAGAGCTGCTATATGTGGCTTAGTAGTTCATGTGGTTCCTGACCGTCTTTGCCGGGGCCACTAAGGTGATCTTAATGAAATTGTCTTATTCT